>NC_059218.1:37219329-37266829 GCF_020615455.1 Coregonus clupeaformis
CCCTGGTGTTGGCTGTGACCATGATGAGACAGTCCGGTCCCCCCTCCTCCTCCTCCCCAGCCCCCTGGGCTACCATGTGTCTCTGAGCCAGAGCCCTGCAGGTTAGAGAGGACCATGTTGCTGAAGCCTAGTCTCATGGACTCTGAGTCAAAGGCCTCTATCTCTCTGGCCTGGCGCTCCAACAGGGACCTGATCCGCTCCACACGCTCTTTCTGCAGAGACAGCATCTCCTCCTCAATCTGGAGGGACACACACACACACAAACACACACACGAACAGAGAGAGAGAGAGAGAGAGAGATGGGTAAGAGAGACAGTCAGAAACACACAGCGATGCCAACACCTACTCTATTACACACACAGACACCCCTGGTCCCTACCTTGTGTTCCAGTAGAGCCCTGCGGAGCGATACTCTCTGCTCCAGCTCCCTCCTCTCTTTGTCGTGCTGGGCGTCTGTCTGCATCTTGATCTTACTCTGGTAGGCGTTCAGCAGCTCCAACTCCTGCTGAAGCTGCATCCTCAGCACCTGACACTCCCCTTCCTGGGCCTCGTCCAATCGCAGCTGGGGAGGGAGAGGGGCGGACAGAGGGCGGGGACAAAACAAAAAGGTGGAGACAAGTAGTAATTAGATCTGAAATGATTGGATAGTATTAGCAATACGGTATAAACTAGGGCTGCACGACACGGACAAAAATGAAGATTTTCTTGGACTTGCGACAAAGATCAAACACTTGGAAAGAGAAACAGAAAGAAAGTGGAAAGCAGCATGGTTGTTGTTGACCTAACAGAACAGCATGCAAACGGCATGTAACAGAGAGGAGGAGGAACAGCGCTGGTTGATTGACAGGGGGCGGGGCTTGGTGTGTGTGGGAAGCAGCCGCAAGAGGAGAGAGGGAAGGATCAGACAAAAAGTATAAAAAAACGGACATTACAAAAATTGCATGCGATATGGACCACTTGCAATATGGATTGCACATGTCAATATTGCGATTTCGACGTGAATTTGATTAATTATGCAGCCCTAGTACAAACAGTAGCCCTTTGGGGTTAGGACTAGGGATTGAACATATCCTTATTAGGTCTTTCCAAAACTTAGTTTTTAATTTGCCTGTGTTTGATACCTGTTTAGAGAGACTACACAATGTGTGTGTGTGTGTGGTACTCACAGCCTGTGTGGACAGCATGTTGTTGATAGAGTGGTCGTACTGCTCGGCCAGGATGGCCAGTTTCCTGGTCTGCTCCTCTTTCAGCCTCTTGAGCACCGCCTTGTGGTCGGCCTTGGGAGCGCTCTCCAACAGGTGGTTCCTCAGGGCCTTGTACTGACGTGTCTGGATCTTGCACGTGTCCTGGAACTGCTTCTTAATCTGCAGCTCCTTAGACTGGGGGGAGAGAGTGGGGGACAGTAAAATAGGTGTGTGTGGAGGGGGGTGTATATGCCAGTGTCTGTGTGTTCCTGACCTTTAAACTCTTGGGCTGCTGTCGGACCTCCGTGACGTGTTTGCGTCTCAGCTCTCTCTCCCTCCTCTTGTTGTACTCCAGCTGATTGGTCAGTTCCGTCTGGTGCTGAGTCCTGATAAGCTCCGCCCTCATCTTCTGGATGGTTCCCAGATGTCTGAACTCCAGCTCCTGCATCGACTCGTGATGTCTGAGCAGCATGGCATGCTCCAGGTCCTTCTGGGTCTGACGCTTATTCAACTCCTGAGAGAGAGGGAGAAGAGAGAG
The DNA here is from genome assembly GCF_020615455.1 of Coregonus clupeaformis. Taxonomy (NCBI): domain Eukaryota; kingdom Metazoa; phylum Chordata; class Actinopteri; order Salmoniformes; family Salmonidae; genus Coregonus; species Coregonus clupeaformis. The sequence goes on from NC_059218.1 coordinate 37,221,052, forward strand.
AGAGAGGAGAGAGGGATGGAGGGAGAGACAAGTAATATAATAATCATCATTCGGTGGGTGCTTATGTTTGTTTCACACATGTACAGTTATGTTTTATACGCATGTTTGAAATGGAAATGTTTTTTTTTGTTGCATATCCCAACTCCCCGAGACCCCCTCAGAGAGTTGGGCCAAGAACAGGGTCAGCCATTATCAACGGCGACCCTGGAGCACATCAACAGATTTTTCACCTTGATGGCTTGGGGATTCGAAGTAGCGACCTTTCGGTTACTGGGGGGTGGGGGGAGGCAGGAGGAGAGAGGGGTTGAAACAGAAATGGAGGAGAGGGGGGAGGATGGAGAATAATTAAAAATAAATGGATTGCGAAAGGAGAGGAATGTTCACGTGTTGAGCAATAACCTTTCACGTACCTCTCGTGCCAGGTCCTGCTCCACGTTGTGCCTGGCTATGAGTATCCTCCGTCGGAAGCGTCGACACTCCAACTCCAGGTACTGTCTCTGTCTCCTCAACAGGTTGGCTTCTTCCTCAGCCTGACAAATCACATCAAACTTTACTTTACAGTGTGGCTCAGCTGGTATAGCATGGATATGCAACACCAAGGGCTGTGGATCTGATTCCCGCTCAGGAATTACTAAGTTGCTTTGGATAAAAGCGTCTGCTCTGGCATATATTGTATAATATTTTATATAGTACATTTTGTACCATAAAAATGCAGTGCAAAGTACTTCACATGCATAAATGAATAATACAAGAAAAACACCATACATTTCTAGACAGATCCATGAAGAGAGTACAACAATAGAGACACCCGACTCTCATCAATTATCTTTAAAAAAAAACATACACTTAAAAACTGGAAATCAACCAATCCTCCATCGTTAAGACAATGGAAAAATCATACGATTCATTATCTGAATATTGAAAGAGAGTGGGCGAGACGGAGAGGAACATAATGGTGCAATTTGAGGACTTGGCGGAGAGTAGTGCAGGCACTGGAGATAGGGCTGAGAACAGGTGGGTCTGGGCAGGTGTGATGTTGTTGATGTTTGTGTGCATCTGTATGTTGTCTTTTGTATTGTAAAAAATATATACAAGTACAACAGTAAAACAGGCGAGAGACCATGGTAACATTTCACTTAAAGCATCAAGATCTTATGCTTTATATCTAGTTATAAGCATGTACAAGTCTCATAATGCCTTAAGACCAGCCTCAGAATACATCTCTACGATAAACACAGTTTAGATAATAACTTATAACAGTGTTACGCTATTTGGTTATAATCGCGATTATCATTTGAGATGATAATTATACTTTGTACACTATCAGAAATCTTTACCCAAAGTCAACAAATATAATGCATTATGAACCAAGTAAGGATTACCATATGCATATATGATACTCTTTATGTTAGTAAAACAAAGTGTTGCTTTACATTTTAAATCCTGTTAACAGTTTTTATCTCGATAATTGACGTTGATGTAACTTGATAATTCATGTTGATGTAACTTGATAATTAAATTCAATGTAACTTGATCATTTGCGTTGATGTAACTTGATAATTAATGTTGATGTAACTTGATAATTAAATTCAATGTAACTTGATCATTCATGTTGATGTAACTTGATAATTAAATTCAATGTAACTTGATAATTCATGTTGATGTAACTTGATAATTAAATTCAATGTAACTTGATCATTTGCGTTGATGTAACTTGATAATTAAATTCAATGTAACTTGATCATTTGCGTTGATGTAACTTGATAATTAAATTCAATGTAACTTGATCATTTGCGTTGATGTAATTTGTACTGTACCTGGAAGTGCTGGATGTTCTCCTTCTGTTTGGACAGCCACTCCTGTTTCTCCTTCTTAGGGGTCGACTGGTTCTCACTCAACTCCTACAGGACAGAGAAGAGTGAGAGTGTGTTTACCTCTTCCAGCTGCTCCTTGTGTTTCAGTGTATGTGTGTGTGTGTGTGTGTGTGTGTACACCTCTCGTTCCAGGTCCTGTTCCACGTTGTGTGTGTGTGTGTGTGTGTGTGTGTGTGTGTGTGTGTGTGTGTGTGTGTGTGTGCGCGAACCAGGGACCCTCTGACCACATCATCACGCCACCTATAAAGCAGCGTTCATTTTTTTAAAGCTTGTATATGGACAGGGTATGACAGCAATCCATGCTTTGGTTTTGGATTGCTGACATACCTTGTCCATAGACTGCTTACAGGGTAAAATGTCATTTTGTAATTTGTGTGAACTATCCTTTCACTTTAAACTATAAACTACTTAAAAGTAAATCAGATGTGTAGTCCGACTGCTCCTAGCCTCAGTCTGGTGAAGTTCTCCTCAGGAAAAAGATCAAATTGGGCGGGGTATGACAGAAACTAGTAGCAATAAGTTGCCACTTACCAAACCAATCACATATTTACATTGGTTGAGCTCCTAACAGTTTGTGATTCTGATTTGCAACAAGCTAGCAGCATATGACACAGGCTACTAAAATGTTGTCTGTGATGGCGAAAAGGAAATGCCTCGGAGGAAAAAACGAATTTCTACTCAGAGCCAATCAATTGCGAGCGTTGAATGCCAGGGCTCCCATTCAATCGCAAAATCTAATACTGAAGTTCCTCAGACTCCCAATAGTCGAGTCAACGAGACAAGATCTGGAAGGATGGTCACGCAAGACTAGACTGCTACGAACTCTCACATATAAGCTCTGTTGCTTAAATTGTCCCGCATCCCTCCAATTTAAATGGACCATTACCCTGAGTGCTACTGAAGCCATAGCCCTTCAGAACTACTTCTAGATTAGTTGACGTCAAAGACGAACTCTACTAGTCTACCACGCACTAACAGCTACCTAGCTAGCCGTTCCATATTGGCTAAACTCACCCTCCTTTGACCTGGTCTCCGCAGCAACCCCAGCAGCCGGGCATAGCCCAACTGAGTGATCCGGGTCAACAGCATCAATGTAACAGTGTTGCTTCCATCCCTGTTCCTGTCCAACACTGGGCTCGAACGAGGGGCGCGAAGTAGTCCCTGTCCCTGTTCACCCACGAAGCAGCGTTACCCGTGTGTGTGTGTGTGTGTGTGTGTGTGTGTGTGCGCGCGCGCATATTCGGAAAGAATTCAGACCCCTTGACTTTTACACATTTTGTTACATTACAGCCTTATTCTAAAATGGATTAAAAAAAAAAAATTCCCCTCATAAATCTACACACAATACCACATAATGACAAAGCAAAAACAGGTATTTAGAATTTTGTGCAAATATATCAAAAAAATCAACATTTACAGAAGTATTCAACCCCTTTACTCAGTACTTTGTTGAAGCACTTTTGGCAGCGATTACAGCCTCGAGTCTTCTTGGGTATGACGCTACAAGCTTGGCACATCTGTATTTGGGGAGTTTCTTCCATTCTTCTCTGCAGATGCTCTCTAGCTCTGTCAGGTTGGATGGGGAGCGTCACTGCACAGCTATTTTCAGGTCTCTCCAGAGATGTTCGATCGGGTTCAAATCCAGGCCACTCAAGGACATTCAGAGGCTTATCCCGAAGCCACTCCTGTATTGTCTTGGCTGTGTGCTTAGGGTCGTTGTCCTGTTGGAAGGTGAACCTTCGCCCCAGTCTGAGGTCCTGAGCGCTCTGGAGCAGGTTTTCATCAAGGACCTCTCTGTACATTGCTCCGTTCATCTTTCCCTCGAACCTGACTAGTCTCCCAGTCCCTGCCGCTGAAGAACATCCCCACAGCATGATGCTGCCACCACCATGCTTCACCGTAGGGATGGTGCCAGGTTTCCTCCAGACATGACGCTTGGCATTCAGGCAAAAGAGTTCAATCTTGGTTACATCAGACCAGAGAATCTTGTTTCTCATGGTCTGAGTCCTTTAGGTGCCTTTTGGCAAACTCCAAGCGGGCTGTCATGTGCCTTTTACTGAGGAGTGGCTTCCGTCTGGCCACTCTACTATAAAAGGCCTGATTGGTGGAGTGATGCAGAGATGGTTGTCCTTCTGGAAGGTTCTCCCGTCTCCACAGAGGAACTCTGGAGCTCTGTCAAAGTGACCATTGGGTTCTTGGTCACCTCCCTGACCAAGGCCCTTCTCCCCTGACTGCTCAGTTTGGCCGGGCGTCCAGCTCTAGGAAGTCTTGGTGGTTCCAAACTTCTTCCATTTAAGAATGATGGAGGCCACTGTGTTGTTGGGGACCTGCAATGCTGCAGACATTTTTTGGTACCCTTCCCCAGATCTGTGCTTCGACACAATCCTGTCTCGGAGCTCTATGGACAATTCCTTTGACTTCATGGCTTGGTTTTTGCTCAGACATGCACTGTCAACAGTAGGACCTTACATAGACAGGTGTGCCCCTTTCCAAATAATTTCCAATCACTTGAATTTAAGTTGTAGAAACATCTCAGGGATGATCAATAGAAACAGGATGCATCTGAGCTCAATTTTGTGTCTCATAGCAAAGGGTCTGAATACTTATGTAAATAAGGTAGGTTTTTTATTTTAATAAAATGTGCAAAGATTTCTTAAAAATCTGTTTTCGCTTTGTCATTATGGGGTATTGTGTGTAGATTGATGGGGATTTTTTTTATTTAATCCATTTTAGAATGAGGCTGTAAAGTAACAAAATGTGGAAAAGGGGAAGGGGTCTGAATACTTTCCGAATGCACTGTGTGTGTATATGTATATATAAGTGTGTGTGTATATATATATATATATATATAAATAAGTGTGTGTGTGTGTATATATATATATATATTATATATAGTGTGTGTGTGTGTGTACCTCTTTAAGCTGCTCCTTGCGTAGTTTGTACTCTCGTTTCTGAGACTCCAGGAAGCTGCTGAGTTCTTTCTTCTGCTGGACCTGAATGTGCTGCTGGAACCTCTTCTCATCGTTGGTAAAGGTCTTCGCCTGCGCGCACACACACACACACACACACACAAGACAGAGAGAAAACCGCATGAACAGGAGTTGCAGGTGCAATGTATTTAGTTCTCATTGTCCTCTGTGTGGAGTGTGTATAGCAGAGATGACTCAAGGGCCACATCAGGATTTAGAAATTCAATCAATCAATCAATCAATCAATCAATTAATTTGCGGGCCAGAAAAAGGGCAGTAATTTTCTAAATATATACAGTACCAGTCAAAAGTTTGGACACACCAACTCATTCAAGGGTATTTCTTTATTTTTACTAGAATAATAGTGAAGTTTATCAAAATTATGAAATAACACAAATGGAATCATGTAGTAACCAAAAAAAGTGTTAAACAAATCAGAATATATTTGAGATTTGAGATTTTTCAAACAGCCACCCTTTGCCTTGATGACAGCTTTGCACACTCTTGGCATTCTCTCAACCAGCTACACCTGGAATGCTTTTCCAACAGTCTTGAAGGAGTTTCCACATATGCTGAGCACTTGTTGGCTGCTTTTCCTTCACTCTGCAGTCCGACTCATCCCAAACCATCTCAATTGGGTTGAGGTCTGGGAATTGTGGAGGCCAGGTCATCTGATGCAGCACTCCATCACTCTCCTTCTTCGTTAAATAGCCCTTACACAGCCTGGAGGTGTGTTGGGTCATTGTTCTGTTGAAACACAAATGATAGTCCCACTAAGCCCAAACCAGATGCGATGGCATATCGCTGCAGAATGCTGTGGTAGCCATGCTGGTTAAGTGTGTCTTGAATTCGAAATAAATCACAGACAGTCTCAAGTAAAGCACCCCCCACACCATAACACCTCCTCCTCCTCCATGCTTTACGGAGGGAAATACATGCGGAGATCATCCGTTCACCCACACCGCATCTCACAAAGACACAGTGGTTGGAACCAAAAATCTCCAATTTGGATTCCAGACCAAAGGACACATTTCCTCCAGTCTAATGTCCATTGCTCGTGTTTCTTGGCCCAAGCAAGTCTCTTCTTATTATTGGTGTCCTTTAGTAGTGGTTTCTTTGCAGCAATTCGACCATGGGCCTGATTCACACAGTCCCACAGTTGATGTTGAGACGTGTCTGTTACTTGAACTCTGTGAAGCATTTATTTGGGCTGCAATTTCTGAGGCTGGTAACTCTAATGAACTTATCATCTGCAGCTGAGGTAACTCTGGGTCGTCCATTCCTGTAGCGGTCCTCATGAGAGCCAGTTTCATCATAGCACTTGATGGTTTTTGCGACTGCACTTGAAGAAATGTTCAAAGTTCTTGAAATGTTCCGTATTGACTGACCTTCATGTCTTAAAGTAATAATGGACTGTCGTTTCTCTTTGCATATTTGAGCTGTTCTTGCCATAATATGGACTTGGACTTTTACCAAATAGGGCTATCTTCTGTATACCCCCCCACCTTGTCACAACACAACTGATTGGCTCAAACGCATTAAGAAGGAAAGAAATTCCACAAATTAACTATTAATAAGGCACACCTGTTAATTGAAATGCATTCCAGGTGACTACCTCATGAAGCTGGTTGAGAGAATACCAAGAGTGTGCAAAGCTGTCATCAAAGCAAAGGGTGGCTATTTGAAGAATCTCAAATAAGAAATATATTTGTTTATAACTTTTTTGGTTACTACATGATTCCATATATGTTATTTCATGGTTTTGATGTCTTCACTATTATTCTACAATGTAAAAAATACACTGCTCAAAAAAATAAAGGGAACACTTACACAACACAATGTAACTCCAAGTCAATCACACTTCTGTGAAATCAAACTGTCCACTTAGGAAGCAACACTGATTGACAATACATTTCACATGCTGTTGTGAAAATGGAATAGACAACAGGTGGAAATTATAGGCAATTAGCAAGACACCCCCAATAAAGGACTGGTTTTGCAGGTGGTGACCACAGAACACTTCTCAGTTCCTATGCTTCCTGGCTGATGTTTTGGTCACTTTTGAATGCTGGCGGTGCTTTCACTCTAGTGGTAGCATGAGACGGAGTCTACAACCCACACAAGTGGCTCAGGTAGTGCAGCTCATCCAGGATGGCACATCAATGCGAGCTGTGGCAAGAAGGTTTGCTGTGTCTGTCAGCGTAGTGTCCAGAGCATGGAGGCGCTACCAGGAGACAGGCCAGTACATCAGGAGATGTGGAGGAGGCCATAGGAGGGCAACAACCCAGCAGCAGGACTGCTACCTCAGCCTTTGTGCAAGGAGGAGCAGGAGGAGCACTGCCAGAGCCCTGCAAAATGACCTCCAGCAGGCCACAAATGTGCATGTGTCTGCTCAAACGGTCAGAAACAGACTCCATGAGGGTGGTATGAGGGCCCAACGTCCACAGGTGGGGGTTGTGCTTACAGCCCAACACCGTGCAGGACGTTTGGCATTTGCCAGAGAACACCAAGATAGGCAGATTTGCCACTGGCGCCCTGTGCTCTTCACAGATGAAAGCAGGTTCACACTGAGCACATGTGACAGACGTGACAGAGTCTGGAGATGCCGTGGAGAACGTTCTGCTGCCTGCAACATCCTCCAGCATGACCGGTTTGGCGGTGGGTCAGTCATGGTGTGGGGTGGCATTTCTTTGGGGGGCCGCACAGCCCTCCATGTGCTCGCCAGAGGTAGCCTGACTGCCATTAGGTACCGAGATGAGATCCTCAGACCCCTTGTGAGACCATATGCTGGTGCGGTTGGCCCTGGGTTCCTCCTAATGCCAGACAATGCTAGACCTCATGTGGCTGGAGTGTGTCAGCAGTTCCTGCAAGAGGAAGGCATTGATGCTATGGACTGGCCCGCCCGTTCCCCAGACCTGAATCCAATTGAGCACATCTGGGACATCATGTCTCGCTCCATCCACCAACGCCACGTTGCACCACAGACTGTCCAGGAGTTGGCGGATGCTTTAGTCCAGGTCTGGGAGGAGATCCCTCAGGAGACCATCCGCCACCTCATCAGGAGCATGCCCAGGCGTTGTAGGGAGGTCATACAGGCACGTGGAGGCCACACACACACACTACTGAGCCTCATTTTGACTTGTTTTAAGGACATTACATCAAAGTTGGATCAGCCTGTAGTGTGGTTTTCCACTTTAATTTTGAGGGTGACTCCAAATCCAGACGTCCATGGGTTGATAAATTTGATTTCCATTGATCATTTGTGTGATTTTGTTGTCAGCACATTCAACTATGTAAAGAAAAAAGTATTTATAAGATTATTTCATTCATTCAGATCTAGGATGTGTTATTTTAGTGTTCCCTTTATTTTTTTGAGCAGTGTAGTAAAAAAATGAGTAGGTGAGAATGAGTAGGTGTGTCCAAACTTTTGACTGGTAGTGTAGGTCCATTATATTTCCTCCATACTTTGTTTGTTTTTAGACGTTCCAGTATAGTTCTCCAATGTAGTTCTCCAGTTTAGCCTGGAGTGTTTTCTGGTATACAGTACATGTGTTTCTGTACATCATTATCAATGTTTTTGACCAGTTTCTCTTGTGTGCAAAATACGTTTATGCATCTCTATATCTCTGTCTCTGTGTGTGTGTATATATATATATATCTCGGTCTCTGTGTGTGTGTATATATATATATATATATATATATATATATCTCGGTCTCTGTGTGTGTGTATATATATATATATATCTCGGTCTCTGTGTGTGTAGGTTTGTCTCCGTGTGTGTATATTAATGACGTATACAGTATAAACCCTGGATTGTGTAAAAGTATGCATCAAGGTCACAGTAATAAAATATACTTGGCAAAAACGAAAGTAGACATTTATAAAAGCACTTCTATAGCTTCACAATCTGTTTTACAATGGATGGGGGGGCAAAATGGCTGCCCAGTCAGTCATTGAGCGTTTATATACATCATTGGTATGTGTCTCTGTCTCTGTGTGTCTCTCTGTGTGTGTGTATCTCGGTCTCTGTGTGTGTGTATCTCTGTCTCTGTGTGTGTGTGTGTGTGTGTGCGTGTATCTCTGTCTCTGTGTGTGTGTGTGTGCGTGTATCTCGGTCTCTGTGTGTGTGTATCTCTGTCTCTGTGTGTGTGTGTGTGCGTGTATCTCTGTCTCTGTGTGTGTGTATCTCTGTCTCTGTGTGTGTGTGTGTGCGTGTATCTCTGTCTCTGTGTGTGTGTCTCCGTACATCTTTCTCCATGGTGGCCTGGTGTCTCTTGACCAGTTTCTCTATCTCCTGGACAAAGCTGTTCCTCTGGCTCTCCAGCTCCTTGTCCAGACGGAGCCGGTGTTCATCCATCTCAGCCTTCAGCTTGTTCTCCAGACCCATCAGGTGTTTCTGGTGCTGCCGCCTCATCCTCTTATAGCCTGACATCTGCTCCCTCAGCTCACTGTCCTGCTCGTGTTCCTGCATCTCACGAGTCACCTGGGGAGAGAGAGAAGGAGAGAAAAGAGAGAGAGAGAGGCAGAAAGACGGAGAGAGAGAGAGAGAGGTCTGTTAACTTCCTGTTGTGATAACAGTGTCTGCTATAGTGTCACCTGTTGAAGGAGTTGAGTGGTTATTGGAATGTAGAGAAAGGGTTTCCAAACACAGATATTCAAATAACAGAACAGAATAAAAGAGAGAGACGTCTCACCAGTGAGCCAGTGTGTGTGTGTGTGTGTGTGTGTTCTCACCAGTGAGGCAGTGCGTATGGTGGCGAAGTGTTCTCTGTTGCGTTCTCTGTAGTGTTTTCTGGGGGGTTGGGCAGAAGCGGCCGGGGGCTCAGTGGGACAGCCCTGCACCTCTGGGTCACCATGGTAATCCTCATCTTCCTCCTGGCCAAGACATCATCATCATCAACATCATCATGTGTGCATATGCAGTGTGTGCATGTATATAGTGGTGTATCAAGGTGTGTAAAACGGTGTGTGTGTGTGTATCAAGGTGTGTAAAACGGTGTGTGTGTGTATCAAGGTGTGTAAAGCGGTGTGTGTGTGGTATGTATAGCAGTTTATACAACGGACGGGTCTAATCCTGGACGCTGATTGGTTAAAACCGAATTCCAGTCGGTGTCTGTTCCACAAGTTACCACCGGCTAAATCTATGACGTTAAAATGCCTATTTACTCTGTTCCATCTGACTGCTCAATCCACTGTCTCATCAGCCCAGCCAGGCAGTTTATAAACTTGATCTCCACTATAAAAAGCATCTAGACATTATCTCACATTTCTTTCATTTCAACAGCGGAGATTTGTATTTGTAACATTGTTTCAACATTGAAATTCGATCTCCAGCTGTCCCATAGTAAAGAACATGTAGGGGTCGTGAGTCGGGTCGAGATAGAGAGGCAGCTTTTCTCCGCCAGTTGAAATTATGAATCAGCATCATTTTTATGGATATATACAAAGAAATGTCAATAGAAAACAGGTAAAACGAAATGAAATGCAGCTAGTTTGCAGTCTTTCCAGCTTCAGTTTGAAGTGATTGTGTTAGCTGTGTTGTTGGCTAGCTCCTCTGAACAACAGTGTTCTGATGAGAGAGCACATTTTCTATGCCAGGTGAAATCGCGCATCATTAGCTCAATGTTATAGATGTATCCAAATAAATGTCATTGCTACGCAGACGACACACAACTAATCTTCTCCTTTCTCCTTTCCCCCCTTCTGATAACCAGGTGGCGAATCGCATCTTTGCATGTCTGGCAGACATATCAGTGTGGATGACGGATCACCACCTCAAGCTGAACCTCGGCAAGACGGAGCTGCTCTTCCTCCCGGGGAAGGACTGCCCGTTCCATGATCTCGCCATCACGGTTGACAACTCCGTTGTGTCCTCCTCCCAGAGTGCAAAGAGCCTTGGCGTGACCCTGGACAACACCCTGTCGTTCTCCGCTAACATCAAGGCGGTGACCCGATCCTGTAGGTTCATGCTCTACAACATTCGGAGAGTACGACCCTGCCTTACACAGGAAGCGGCACAGGTCCTAATCCAGGCACTTGTCATCTCCCGTCTGGATTACTGCAACTCGCTGTTGGCTGGGCTCCCTGCCTGTGCCATTAAAACCCTACAACTCGTCCAGAATGCCGCAGCCCGTCTGGTGTTCAACCTTCCCAAGTTCTCTCACGTCACCCCGCTCCTCCGCACACTCCACTGGCTTCCAGTTGAAGCTCGCATCTGCTACAAGACCATGGTGCTTGCCTACGGAGCTGTGAGGGGAACGGCACCTCCTTACCTTCAGGCTCTGATCAGACTCTACACCCAAACGAGGGCATTGCGTTCATCCACCTCTGGCCTGCTGGCCCCCCTACCTCTACGGAAGCACAGTTCCCGCTCAGCCCAGTCAAAACTGTTCGCTGCTCTGGCACCCCAATTGTGGAACAATCTCCCTCACGACGCTAGGACAGCGGAGTCACTCACCACCTTCCGGAGACACCTGAAACCCCACCTCTTTAAGGAATACCTGGGATAGGATAAAGTAATCCTTCTACCCCCTTACCCCACAAAAAAAAAAAAAAAACATATTGTAAAGTGGTTATCCCACTGGCTATAAGGTGAATGGACCAATTTGTAAGTCGCTCTGGATAAGAGCGTCTACTAAATGACGTAAATGTAAATGTAATAACAGCTTAAACAAATGCAAATGCAGCTACTGTTGTTATTCTGGCTGCACTGTTTGACATGACTGTAAGTTAGCCGTAGTTGGCTAGCTAGCAAGAGATAAAAACATTGCCAACCAGTATGATAATGGAACATTTAGAACTAACGTCCACAGATACAGAATAAAAAGACTGAACGACTGGGTCGCGTCTCCGGCAACCGAACCGATAGAACAAACCACCAGCCGGCTTGGGGGAGCAACCCGAGATTTGTGCCGAGACTATATCTCGTGGAAGGATGAAATAGTATGAATAAATGTATCAAAATAAAGTTTTATGAAAATATGTCAATCATTATATGAATATGTTGGTATCCCATTGTATAAAAGTGATAATGCCCTCGAAGCCGGTGTTTGGAGGATATTTTGGCACACTCGGGCATCATCACTTCAGTGTGTGAAGTAGACCCACCGGTTTGAGGTGTATGACAGAGCTGTTGGACATGACCGTGTGGTCTCCCTTCATCAGGTCCAGTTCACTGCGGTTGTCTTGTGCTGCTTCGTTCAGACTGTTGACTGAGCTGCTCTGGGAGCTGATAGACATACTGGGGATGGACTGGTTACTGCCCACACTGTTCACACTGTCTGTAGGACCGGCACCGTGCTCCACCTCCTAGACAGAGAGAGACAGAGAGAGAGACACACAGAGACAGAGAGAGAGAAAATAGAAAAGAGAGAGACAGAGACACCCAGACAGCGAGAGAGAGACACCCATACAGAGAGAGAGAGACACCCATACAGAGAGAGAGAGAGAGAGAGAGAGAGAGAGAGAGAGACACCCAGACAGAGAGAGAGAGAGAGACACCCAGACAGAGAGAGAGAGAGAGACACCCAGACAGAGAGAGAGAGAGAGAGAGAGACACCCAGAAAGATAGAGAGAGAGAGAGACACCCAGACAGAGAGAGAGACACACAGACGGACAGACAAAGACAGACGGACAGACAGAGACTCATACATTCACAGGGAGACAAACAGAGACGGATGTAGACACACACATAGAAAAACAGAGAGTGGTCAGATAGTATGTCCAGCTTCATCCCCTGGCTGTTACCTCTGCTCTGATTGGAACTGAAGATTGTATGCAAACTACCCCACACACACACACATCTCCTCTTCCCATCACACACACACACACACCTCGTCTCCGTCCTGTGTCTCAGCCTGTGGTCCGTTGTGAGCCTCCTGGAATAGGATCTTCTTCATCTTACGGTACTGCAGGTTGTCCAGCTCTCTGACCGCCTCCTTGGTCCTCAGGATCAGATCCATCAGAACAGAGTCTGGACGCTCTCGCTGGACAAACGCATGCTGAGGAGGGGGAGGAAGGAGGGGGAGGAAGGAGAGGGAGGAGGGGGAGGAAGGAGAGGGAGGAGGGGGAGGAAGGAGAGGGAGGAGGGGGAGGAAGGAGAGGGAGGAGGGGGAGGAAGGAGAGGGAGGAAGGAGAGGGAGGAGGGGGGAGGAAGGAGAGGGAGGAGGGGGGAGGAAGGAGAGGGAGGAGGGGGGAGGAAGGAGAGGGAGGAGGGGGAGGAAGGAGAAGGAGGAGGGGGAGGAAGGAGAGGGAGGAAGGAGAGGGGGGAGGGGGAGGAAGGAGAGGGAGGAGGGGGAGGAAGGAGAGGGAGGAGGGAGAGGGAGGAGGGGGAGGAAGGAGAAGGAGGAGGGGGAGGAAGGAGAGGGAGGAGGGGGAGGAAGGAGAGGGAGGAGGGGGAGGAAGGAGAAGGAGGAGGGGGAGGAAGGAGAAGGAGGAGGGGGAGGAAGGAGAGGGAGGAGGGGGAGGAAGGAGAGGAAGGAGAGGGAGGAGGGGGAGGAAGGAGAGGGAGGAAGGAGAGGGTAAAGTGAATATATTAATTTAGGCCTACATAGTTTACCAGTTGGGATTTACGTAGCATTATTCTTAGGGTGTTATCACACTTGGTGCCTTTCAGCCAATTTTAGTACAGTTGGCTTATTTTTGTGTGCAGTGTGAACCCTCCAATGGAACGGAGACCTCTCAAAAGAGCCCCCGAAGCGAACCGAACTGAGATCTCGAGAGGTGGTCTGAGGTCGGTTCACTTGAATTCCGCGTCCGGTTCCCTTTTTTAGGGCAATGTGAACACAAAGCTCCCCAGGTTCGCTTGTCATTATTCCCATATCACACACCAGACTACTGCAACACTGTTTCCCCTGCCATAACCCCTCACACTAGACTACTGCCATAAACCCTCACACTAGACTACTGCAACACTGTTTCCCCTGCCATAACCCCTCACACTAGACTACTGCCATAAACCCTCACACTAGACTACTGCAACACCGTTTCCCCTGCCATAAACCCTCACACTAGACTACTGCAACACTGTTTCCCCTGCCATAAACCCTCACACTAGACTACTGCAACACTGTTTCCCCTGCCATAAACCCCTCACACTAGACTACTGCCATAAACCCTCACACTAGACTACTGCAACACCGTTTCCCCTGCCATAAACCCCTCACACTAGACTACTGCCATAAACCCTCACACTAGACTACTGCAACACTGTTTCCCCTGCCATAAACCCTCACACTAGACTACTGCAACACTGTTTCCCCTGCCATAAACCCCTCACACTAGACTACTGCAACACTGTTTCCCCTGCCATAACCCCTCACACTAGACTACTGCAACACTGTTTCCCCTGCCATAAACCCCTCACACTAGACTACTGCCATAAACCCTCACACTAGACTACTGCAACACTGTTTCCCCTGCCATAAACCCCTCACACTAGACTACTGCCATAAACCCTCACACTAGACTACTGCAACACTGTTTCCCCTGCCATAAACCCTCACACTAGACTACTGCAACACTGTTTCCCCTGCCATAAACCCCTCACACTAGACTACTGCCATAAACCCTCACACTAGACTACTGCAACACTGTTTCCCCTGCCATAAACCCTCACACTAGACTACTGCAACACTGTTTCCCCTGCCATAAACCCCTCACACTAGACTACTGCAACACTGTTTCCCCTGCCATAAACCCCTCACACTAGACTACTGCAACACTGTTTCCCCTGCCATAAACCCTCACACTAGACTACTGCAACACTGTTTCCCCTGCCATAAACCCTCACACTAGACTACTGCAACACTGTTTCCCCTGCCATAACCCCTCACACTAGACTACTGCCATAACCCCTCACACTAGACTACTGCAACACCGTTTCCCCTGCCATAAACCCTCACACTAGACTACTGCCATAAACCCTCACACTAGACTACTGCAACACTGTTTCCCCTGCCATAAACCCTCACACTAGACTACTGCCATAACCCCTCACACTAGACTACTGCCATAACCCCTCACACTAGACTACTGCAACACTGTTTCCCCTGCCATAACCCCACACACTAGACTACTGCCATAACCCCACACACTAGACTACTGCAACACTGTTTCCCCTGCCATAAACCCCTCACACTAGACTACTGCAACACTGTTTCCCCTGCCATAACCCCTCACACTAGACTACTGCCATAACCCCTCACACTAGACTACTGCCATAAACCCTCACACTAGACTACTGCAACACTGTTTCCCCTGCCATAACCCCACACACTAGACTACTGCCATAACCCCACACACTAGACTACTGCAACACTGTTTCCCCTGCCATAAACCCTCACACTAGACTACTGCAACACTGTTTCCCCTGCCATAAACCCTCACACTAGACTACTGCAACACTGTTTCCCCTGCCATAAACCCTCACACTAGACTACTGCAACACTGTTTCCCCTGCCATAAACCCCTCACACTAGACTACTGCAACACTGTTTCCCCTGCCATAAACCCTCACACTAGACTACTGCAACACTGTTTCCCCTGCCATAACCCCTCACACTAGACTACTGCCATAACCCCTCACACTAGACTACTGCCATAAACCCTCACACTAGACTACTGCAACACTGTTTCCCCTGCCATAACCCCACACACTAGACTACTGCCATAACCCCACACACTAGACTACTGCAACACTGTTTCCCCTGCCATAAACCCTCACACTAGACTACTGCAACACTGTTTCCCCTGCCATAAACCCCTCACACTAGACTACTGCAACACTGTTTCCCCTGCCATAAACCCTCACACTAGACTACTGCAACACTGTTTCCCCTGCCATAACCCCTCACACTAGACTACTGCAACACTGTTTCCCCTGCCATAAACCCTCACACTAGACTACTGCAACACTGTTTCCCCTGCCATAACCCCTCACACTAGACTACTGCAACACTGTTTCCCCTGCCATAAACCCCTCACACTAGACTACTGCAACACTGTTTCCCCTGCCATAACCCCTCACACTAGACTACTGCAACACTGTTTCCCCTGCCATAACCCCTCACACTAGACTACTGCCATTAACCCTCACACTAGACTACTGCAACACTGTTTCCCCTGCCATAACCCCACACACTAGACTACTGCAACACTGTTTCCCCTGCCATAAACCCTCACACTAGACTACTGCAACACTGTTTCCCCTGCCATAACCCCTCACACTAGACTACTGCAACACTGTTTCCCCTGCCATAACCCCTCACACTAGACTACTGCAACACTGTTTCCCCTGCCATAAACCCTCACACTAGACTACTGCAACACTGTTTCCCCTGCCATAACCCCTCACACTAGACTACTGCAACACTGTTTCCCCTGCCATAAACCCTCACACTAGACTACTGCAACACTGTTTCCCCTGCCATAACCCCTCACACTAGACTACTGCAACACTGTTTCCCCTGCCATAAACCCCTCACACTAGACTACTGCAACACTGTTTCCCCTGCCATAACCCCTCACACTAGACTACTGCAACACTGTTTCCCCTGCCATAACCCCTCACACTAGACTACTGCAACACTGTTTCCCCTGCCATAAACCCTCACACTAGACTACTGCAACACTGTTTCCCCTGCCATAACCCCTCACACTAGACTACTGCAACACTGTTTCCCCTGCCATAACACCTCACACTAGACTACTGCAACACTGTTTCCCCTGCCATAAACCCACACACTAGACTACTGCAACACTGTTTCCCCTGCCATAAACCCTCACATTGGTGCCACAAAAGAGAGAAGATGATGTGCAGGTTTGCGGAAAAAACATTTGTTCCGTTTTTGGATATTGATTAGCGATTGTCAAGGACGCACAGAAATTCCAAAATGTGTGTGGAGTTTTTAGTTCCGATTATTTGTTTGCAATATGTGACCTATAGGCTGGGAGCTTCATAAGCGGTTTATTCCATTGTGTGGTTTGAATAGTGAAAAGACAACATATTTGGTGAGAATCACAACATAGGGTAGAAAATCTATTCTAGCTCTTAAAGGGGCAGTAGCCTACATTGGACGGACAATTTTCAATTACAGCATTATTTAATCTGCAGTTATTCTATTGCTATTTATTCTGTTACCAATAATATTTATATGTTAATAGTATGTTCTGATTACATTTATTTTGTCTCATATTTTAACTAAATGCAATCTATAAGCTTCCAAAATGTAAGTAGGTGTCTGAAAACACATTCTGATTGAATGGCTTGTCCTGCACTTTGTAAAACCCAGAGTCCATTGAGTGAATGTTGGAAAAAGATCTCGGTTCCTTTCTAAACATAGCGGTGTGAATGCAATGAGGACTCAGTCCACAAAAATAGGTGAAGTGAACTGGCAAAAGAGTCGAGTCCTCATTCAAAAGGGCAAGGAGAGTGTGAATACACCCTAAAACCTCAAATCTTACGTTCAGTAGATGGTCAGACTGGGGTCTATCTTGGGGGATTTTCTGAAGGCAGGAATCAACAAAGTTTCTAAAGTAATCCGTCCTGTATAGAGAGAGGAAGGGAGGGAGGGAGGGAGGGAGGGAGGGAGGGAGGGAGGGAGGAAGGGAGGGAAGGAAGGATAAAGGGCAAGACAAAAAAACAAACATTTTGTCACAATTAAATTAAAGTAACAGTAAAATCCATCACCTACGATAACCCTAACAGTGATAGCCCTAACAGTGATAACCCTAACCCACAATAACCCTAACCGTGATAACCCTAACCCACGATAACCCTAACCTACGATAACCCTAACCCTTACCCACAATAACCCTAACCGTGATAACCCTAACCCACGATAACCCTAACCACGATAACCCTAACCCACGATAACCCTAACCCACGATAACCCTAACCCACGATAACCCTAACCTACGATAACCCTAACAGTGATAGCCCTAACAGTGATAACCCTTACCCACAATAATCCTAACCGTGATAACCCTAACCCTTACCCACGATAACCCTAACCCTTACCAACGGCGTCCACCCACGGTGCTCAGAATGACAGAAATCACATTTAGATTATGGTCGTTAATGTTAACAGAACACGCTAGTCGAGGATGCAATGACGTGTCCTTACCGCACACTTTGAAGATGTTAGAATAACTGTCCACATTTACTTTTCCTCAGCCAACAAGGCGAGTAACGAACAGCAAAATCACTAACCTATGCATAGGCGGCGGGTGACAAGTTTAGGGAAGCAACTTTTCAACATAAAATGCACCTTTATAATAACGCCTACTATTAGTAATGTGATGAGTAGATTGGATAGTCATATATTTTAGGCTAATAATATAACTCAATCACTGTTTGCAAAAAAGACAGTTCAAAGCATGGCTGGGTGTGTATAGCATAGAGATCTGGGCTATAGGCTATATCAGATACATTTCTTCTTTCTTTGCACGGGAAAAAAACACATTTCATGCAATTCTACTACACTTTATATGACTGGAGACATTAGAATCTTTTTTAATATGACAAATTACAGGGTAGCCTGTAATGGCACTGACCCAACAATGATAAAGAGTGAATATGCACAGTGCGCGCTCACAAGGGATATGGCCAATGCTCTCCGCTGGTGCCAATAAGCTAGACTATAGCCTACTATTGTTCGCTCAATTAAGTTGAGAATTTTGATAACTATAAGACAGATTATAGTATTTATTGTCTTTGCTTTAAAACAATAGCCATTTGCTTTCCAAACTATGTTTTCCCACGATTTAATTTAGAAATATTGCGATTTGCCTGGCAGGGCCCCTCTACTTTTCACTGACAGTCGCAACTCAACAATCATCTATTGGGTA
Source organism: Coregonus clupeaformis (assembly GCF_020615455.1). Taxonomy (NCBI): domain Eukaryota; kingdom Metazoa; phylum Chordata; class Actinopteri; order Salmoniformes; family Salmonidae; genus Coregonus; species Coregonus clupeaformis. The sequence goes on from NC_059218.1 coordinate 37,239,744, forward strand.
TTTGCCTCGCGTGCGACCTTTCTTTCCGACTGCGATTTAAAACTATCCACCATTTTTTAAGGCCAGGGGAAGCTAATGATCCTCTGGGGCCATTTTTTAAGGCCAGGGGAAGCTAATGATCCTCTGGGGCCAAATCATGCTTTAGTAGCCTATTTTGAATGATTGGATTTATTTCTGTATAGACAGCAGGCTAATTAGGCTATATCATTTTGGCAATTTAATTCAAATTTACTTAGGGAAAGCTTCCCCTAGCCTTATGGACACGCTGCCTATGAGCCTCTGTCAATCTACTATCCCCCATAGTAGAACAGTGTACATATTCTATTGGTCAGCTTATCGAGAATGAAAAACTATTCTAAAACAGACTCTGGGTCAGTTATGGGACGATAGATCCCAAACTCATCCAACCAATAGGCCTCGGCTACATAAAGAAAAGGTTTAAAAGCAACGAGTCAGATGCAACAGATCAGAACGTTTAGCTTAAAATGCTGATAAACTATTATTTCTTCACATTATCAGGGCAGCAACGCGGACACGGCATTAGGCTACACGGGAATGTGCATTTGGCTACCAGACAATGACAGGAAGTTGAAAACCAATAGAACATAAGAGAAATAGGCTACTAGTTTCAATGGCATGTCTTCATAAAAAGTATTTATCAAAATAATTGCCTCCACGGATTCTGCCTGGGCTACTCTGAAGCAAGGTAAAACATGCCTCATAATATGTAGTAAAACGTTCAGGTTTCAAACAATTAAGTAGCTATGTTTACAAAATCCATACTGCCTCCAGCTCATTGCAAAGTGGTGTGTGACGCACTGATGAAGCCTGCCTTCCGTTACCTATACATTTGAATGGCGAATGGGAAGCGCGTTTCAATTACCAGTTGAGAAATAAAAAGAGTAGCTCTTTTTAATCGTGGCCCAAAAACTATTTTTAAAAACAGGACTGGGTTTATAAAAGCGCAGTCTGACAGATTTTCCACGTGTGATAAGATGTATAACGAATATGCACACACGCCAATTTAATTCCACTAAATTATGCAAATTAACCCATAGACCATGACCGGTCAAATATATTTACATCAACTGGTATTCCAACAATGATAAAAATAAAATAGTAATTATAAAAAGCATTATTTCGCAATGGGATTCTTTTTTTTTTCTTCTCCCGGACAATCGGCCGGTACCAATTACATTTATCTGCGTTTCAAAACTTTTTTTTACGGCTAATGGAAACTCTAGTGTGTGTGTGTGTGTATATATATATATAACACACTCACCAGTCGCTGGACTGCAGTGTAGGGCTCTCATTCTGCGCTATATGGTATAAGGCACTCATGGCGTTCATATTAAACAGAGGAGGCTTCCTCTCCGCTGCACACAAGACAGAAGAGTTACACACACACACACATTAGTCACACACACTATGCAGTGTCACATACACAGATAGTGTTTACACACACACAGTATGTTGCACATATAAACAATCGAAAACCACCCACACACACACCTACCTACCTAGTTCTACACAGGTGATCCCCAGGGACCAGACGTCCACCTTCCCGTCATACTGGCCCTCGTCCATGGCCAAGATCACCTCTGGGGCCATCCTGGAGAGGGGGGTGGGGGAGGGGGAGAGCAAGGAGGAGGAGGGGGAGAGAGAGAGAGAGAGAGAGAGAGAGAGAGAGAGAGAGAGAGAGAGAGAGAGAGAGAGAGAGAGAGAGAGAGAGAGAGAGAGAGAGAGAGAGAGAGAGAGAGAGAGAGAGAGAGAGAGAGAGAGAGAGAGAGAGAGAGAGAGAGAGAGAGAGAGAGAGAGAGAGAGAGAGAGAGAGAGAGAGAGAGAGAGAGAGAGAGAGAGAGAGAGAGAGAGAGAGAGAGAGAGAGAGAGAGAGAGAGAGAGAGAGAGAGAGAGAGAGAGAGAGAGAGAGAGAGAGAGAGAGAGAGAGAGAGAGAGAGAGAGAGAGAGAGAGGGCTCAATTACGATCACTGAACATTTAGCAAACAGAGATGGTGCATTATGGAACAGGTAGACCTTATAGAAGGAATGTAAAGAAATAAAAAAAAGTTGTCGCCACGCGGTCAAAGCTTGTCCCCCCACTGACTGTCGGTCTCTGCTGTCCCTCACCAATATGGCGTCCCCACAAAGGAGTTGGCTGGTGAGGCGATGGAGGCGGAGCCAAAGTCAGCTAGCTTGACCTGCCCTGGCTCCGTCAGGAGTATGTTACCAGCCTTGATGTCTCTGGGGGGAGGGACGGAGAGAGGGAGGAAGAGAGGTGGGGGAAGGGAAGGAGAGAGATTTCAAAACAGTACTTTGGACCACATGCTAATCTTGTTCAGTAGGTGTAATCTTATCAGCGTGTTTCTGTGTTATCCTCTAACTGTCTGGTAAACACTCACCTGTGAATCATGTTGTGGGAGTGAAGGTAGGCCAACCCCTGCAAAGCACCGTGGGTAATGGCAGCGATCTCCATTTCCTGAAGGGGATTTTTATGAACTACAAGATGAGTGAGAGAGAATATTTTAGAAAACATTTGTTAAGAATTATTTCACAAGTAAAACACAGTGTCAAACACAGTCTAAGTTGACGACTTGACGTAGTACAACCCCAAATAGAAGTTATTGTTTGTAGAATGTAGTACAACACAAATAGAAGTTATTGTTTGTAGAATGTTTTACCTTCTAGAACATCAGAGGCTGAGCCCAGACAGTACTCCATCACCAGCTAGAACCACACAGAGAACACACACAGGAAGAAAACAGGTCAATGGATATACACCTGTATGTAAGGTTACTGAAACACCTCAACGTGATTTTTAACCTCAAAATGTGTGGGAGGGTGTGTTTTTCTGTGTTTCATAGGTAGCAGCCCTCCATATACTCCACTGTGTGTGTGTGTGTGTGTGTGTGTGTGTGTGTGTGTGTGTGTCTTACCCATGCTGTGTGTTCTCGTAGGTAGCAGCCCTTGTACTCTATGCTGTTGGGATGTTGAATCTTCTGGAGAAACTTCACCTCTTTTATGATGTCCTGCCATTTCTAAGAGAGATATTGTTTTATTTAAAAAATAATACCTTTATTGGCCCAATAGTTCCATCATTAAAAGAAGAGAGAGAGGGAGGGAGAGAGTGAAAAGAGAGTGGGAGAAGGAGAGAGAAAATTAAGAATAAGCTATATAAAATAAAGACTTCTTTGAATACATTTCTGTGGAGACATGGTGAACCAACACACCTGGGGAAATAAGATGAGCGCAGAGTGAATACTCAGATCACTCTGAATGAACACAAAACCTACAGAGAACATTGTAGGTCTTCATCAAGTGTTTGTTCTCATATATGGCATATATACAGTGGGGGGAAAAAGTATTTAGTCAGCCACCAATTGTGCAAGTTCTCCCACTTAAAAAGATGAGAGAGGCCTGTAATTTTCATCATAGGTACACGTCAACTATGACAGACAAAATAAGAAAAAAAAATCCAGAAAATCACATTGTAGGATTTTTAATGAATTTATTTGCAAATTATGGTGGAAAATAAGTAATTGGTCAATAACAAAAGTTTCTCAATACTTTGTTGGCAATGACACAGGTCAAACGTTTTCTGTAAGTCTTCACAAGGTTTTCACACACTGTTGCTGGTATTTTGGCCCATTCCTCCATGCAGATCTCCTCTAGAGCAGTGATGTTTTGGGGCTGTCGCTGGGCAACACAGACTTTCAACTCCCTCCAAAGATTTTCTATGGGGTTCAGATCTGGAGACTGTCTAGGCCACTCCAGGACCTTGAAATGCTTCTTACGAAGCCACTCCTTCATTACCCGGGCGGTGTGTTTGGGATCATTGTCATGCTGAAAGACCCAGCCACGTTTCATCTTCAATGCCCTTGCTGATGGAAGGAGGTTTTCACTCAATCTCACGATACATGGCCCCATTCATTCTTTCCTTTACACGGATCAGTCGTCCTGGTCCCTTTGCAGAAAAACAGCCCCAAAGCATGATGTTTCCACCCCCATGCTTCACAGTAGGTATGGTGTTCTTTGGATGCAACTCAGCATTCTTTGTCCTCCAAACACGACGAGTTGAGTTTTTACCAAAAGTTCTATTTTGGTTTCATCTGACCATATGACATTCTCCCAATCCTCTTCTGGATCATCCAAATGCACTCTAGCAAACTTCAGACGGGCCTGGACATGTACTGGCTTAAGCAGGGGGACACGTCTGGCACTGCAGGATTTGAGTCCCTGGCGGCGTAGTGTGTTACTGATGGTAGGCTTTGTTACTTTGGTCCCAGCTCTATGCAGGTCATTCACTAGGTCCCCCGTGTGGTTCTGGGATTTTTGCTCACCGTTCTTGTGATCATTTTGACCCCACGGGGTGAGATCTTGCGTGGAGCCCCAGATCGAGGGAGATTATCAGTGGTTTTGTATGTCTTCCATTTCCTAATAATTGCTCCCACAGTTGATTTCTTCAAACCAAGCTGCTTACCTATTGCAGATTCAGTCTTCCCAGCCTGGTGCAGGTCTACAATTTTGTTTCTGGTGTCCTTTGACAGCTCTTTGGTCTTGGCCATAGTGGAGTTTGGAGTGTGACTGTTTGAGGTTGTGGACAGGTGTCTTTTATACTGATAACAAGTTCAAACAGGTGCCATTAATACAGGTAACGAGTGGAGGACAGAGGAGCATCTTAAAGAAGAAGTTACAGGTCTGTGAGAGCCAGAAATCTTGCTTGTTTGTAGGTGACCAAATACTTATTTTCCACCATCATTTGCAAATAAAATCATAAAAAATCCTACAATGTGATTTTCTGGATTTTTTTTTACAGGCCTCTCTCATCTTTTTAAGTGGGAGAACTTGCACAATTGGTGGCTGACTAAATACTTTTTTCCCCCACTGTACATACTGAACGATGTGTCTGTCTGTCTGTCTACTGGGGTGGTTTTCTTCCTACACAGATTAGGTGTAATCTGATTACAGCTAATCTGAAATTAGGAGGAGAGCGAGGCGAGAGTGAGTGTGTCTGAGTGCCATGGGGTGACCTTGGAGTGTGACACAATGTGTTCAGCTCACATATTTCTATCTGAGTGTGTGAACTCAATCTGGTGCAGCGCATCATTTCCCAAGTGTACCGTCTGAGACTTGTTGTCCTGGTTGAAATAAACTTAATAAAGACAGAAAGGAAGTAATGTGTTGTAGTCCGTCTCACCTCGTTGGACTGCTTCCCGCTATAGGACATCTTCTTGATGGCCACCACCTCAGTAGTTCGCACATCCCGCGCCTTAGACACAGACAGAGAACACACAGGCCTTAGACACAGACAGAGAACACACAGGCCTTAGACACAGACAGAGAACACACAGGCCTTAGACACAGACAGAGAACACACAGGCCTTAGACACAGACAGAGAACACACAGGCCTTAGACACAGACAGAGAACACACAGGCCTTAGACACAGACAGAGAACACACAGGCCTTAGACACAGACAGAGAACACACAGGCCTTAGACACAGACAGAGAACACACAGGCCTTAGACACAGACAGAGAACACACAGGCCTTAGACACAGACAGAGAACACACAGGCCTTAGACACAGACAGAGAACACACAGGCCTTAGACACAGACAGAGAACACACAGGCCTTAGACACAGACAGAGAACACACAGGCCTTAGACACAGACAGAACACACATGTGGAACAGCAGGACTATTACAGCACAGGAATCTGTGTGTGTATGTTTGTGTATGTTTGTGTGTGTGTGATGTGTGTGTGTGTGTGTGTGTGATGTGTGTGTGTGTGTGTGTGTGTGTGATGTGTGTGTGTGTGTGTGTGATGTGTGTGTGTGTGTGTGTGTGTGTGTGATGTGTGTGTGTGTGTGTGTGTGTGTGTGTGATGTGTGTGTGTGTGTGTGTGTACATACGAAGTAGACGGCTCCGAAGCTGCCATGTCCTATCTCTCGGAGGTCAGAGAACAGTTTCTCGGGGTCTTCCTTGGAAAACAGCTCAGCTACCTCCGGGTCCTTCAGACTGCCTACCCGCACAGTGGAGGGCATGCTGGGTAATGTAGTCTGCTGTCTCCCGGCAGGGCGGGGGCAGGGTACTATCTGGCTGTTGGAGTGCGGCTGGGTCTACGCCAGAGCAGCTGACAACTCATCTGCCGGAAGGGAGGGGCCAGAGGGGCAGGAGCATGGGCACCTGGAGCTGGGGGGGGATAGAAATAATACATTGGTGTGAGGGCAATATGTATCATTCAAAACTGACAAGTATTGTAGGAAGAGTATGAGGGGGAAACAGCTTTGTTACTCATCACAGAGAAACATTGGATCACAGAGAAAACATTGGATCACAGAGAAAACATTGGATCACAGAGAAAACATTGGATCACAGAGAAACATTGGATCACAGAGAAACATTGGATCACAGAGAAACATTGGATCACAAACATTGCCTCTCACTCAGCTTAACCTCATCCACAACCTATTGTGCACAGTGTGGGAGTGACCACAGAATTCTATGGGAGTGACCTAACGCAGTAAAATATGTAATTTCATTTTAGCGAATCACGACTGCGAGGCTAGAGGAAAGTGATTGGTTGGTGGATTAAGCCAATGCCTATACGTTTGACATTAAAATGTTCAACCCTCACTACATCAACTTAAACCTAAGAATTTGTGGAAAGTTCCTGGAATTTTCCATCCAGTAGACCTTTAAACTATTGGACTGGGCTAGCAGAAGCACTGCACATACATCATGTGGATTGATCATTGATTTAACATCCAGGTTTAAACTAGGCTATTGCCTTAATGAGAGAGAAGTGGGGTCAAAGTGCAGTGAGGGATTCAGTGTGTGTGTGTGTGTGTGTGTGTGTGTCATTGAGTCACGTATTGATGCGTGGTGTGTGTGTGTGTGTGTGTGTGTGTGTGTGTGTGTGTGTGTGTGTGTGTGTGTGTTTCATTGAGTGTACCGATAAGTGAAGTGTGTGTGTGTCAGCACTTTGAGTTCTTCTGGGACTGAAGCATCAGCCTCTGATGTGCAAATCACCACAGCAACCACACTGTAGTACCACAGCAGAGTTCTCATTAAAACACACACCATTAGGGATGAGAGAGAGACAGAAAGACAGAGCGAGACAGAAAGACAGAGCGAGACAGAAAGACAGAGCAAGACAGAAAGACAGAGCGAGACAGAAAGACAGAGCGAGACAGAAAGACAGAGCGAGACAGAAAGACAGAGCGAGAGACAGAAAGACAGAGCGAGAGACAGAAAGACAGAGCGAGAGACAGAAAGACAGAGCGAGAGACAGACATTTTGTGTTGACATTTGAAAATGTCTTTATTATTTTGGAACTTTTGTGAGTGTAATGTTGACTGTTAATTTTTGTATTGTTTATTTCACTTTTGTTTATTATCTACTTCACTTGCTTTGGCAATGTAAACATGTTTCCCATGCCAATAAAGCCATTGAATTGAAATCGAATTGACAGAGAGAGAGTGCGAGAGAGAGTGCGAGAGAGTGCGAGAGAGAGAGTACATGAGAGAGAGAGTGCATGAGAGAGAGAGTGCATGAGAGAGAGTGCATGAGAGAGAGAGAGTGCATGAGAGAGAGAGTGCGAGAGAGAGTGGAAGAGAGAGAGAGTGCGAGAGAGAGAGAGAGAGTGCGAGAGAGTGCGAGAGCGAGAGAGAGTGCGAGAGAGAGAGTGCGAGAGAGAGAGTGCGAGAGAGAGAGAGAGTGCGAGAGAGAGAGAGAGTGCGAGAGAGAGAGAGTGCGAGAGAGAGAGAGTGCGAGAGAGAGAGTGCGAGAGAGAGAGAGTGCGAGAGAGAGAGAGTGCGAGAGAGAGAGAGTGCGAGAGAGAGCGAGTGCGAGAGAGAGCGAGTGCGAGAGAGAGCGAGTGCGAGAGAGAGCGAGTGCGAGAGAGAGCGAGTGCGAGAGAGAGCGAGAAAGCGAGTGAGAGAGAGAGTGCGAGAGAGAGTGAGAGAGTGAGAGCAAGAGAGCGAGTACGAGAGAGAGAATGTGAGAGAGAGCGAGTGCGAGAGAGAGCGAGTGCGAGAAAGCGAGTGAGAGAGAGAGTGCGAGAGAGAGTGAGTGAGAGAGTGAGAGCGAGAGCGAGTACGAGAGAGAGAATGTGAGAGAGAGCGATAAGAAAGAGTGAGAGATTTCTGAAAATTAGGGCTATTAAGTCAATAACACCCTTCAACATCAGCTGACAAAAAGAGCACATTATACAAATCAAATTGTATTCGTCACAGGTGAACAGTGAAATGCTTACATACGGGCCCTTCCGAACAATGCAGAGAGAAATGATAACTTGGCTATATACACGGGGTATGAGGTACAGTGCCTTGCAAAAGTATTCATCCCCCTTGGCGTTTTTCCTATTTTGTTGCATTACAACCTGTAATTTAAATTCATTTTTATTTGAATTCCATGTAATGGACATACACAAAAGAGTCAAAATTGGTGAAGTGAAATGAAAAACGTAACTTGTTAAAAAAATTCTAAAAAATAAATAACGGAAAAGTGTTGTGTGCATATGTATTCACCCCCTTTGCTATGAAGCCCCTAAATAAGATCTGGTGCAACCAATTACCTTCAGAAGTCATAAAATTAGTTAAATAAAGTCCACCTGTGTGCAATCTAAGTGTCACATTATCTGTCACATGATCTCAGTATATATACACACCTGTTCTGAAAGGCCCCAGAGTCTGCAACACCACTAAGCAAGGGGCTCTACCAAGCAAGCGACACCATGAAGACCAAGGAGCTCTCCAAACAGGTCAGGGACAAAGTTGTGGAGAAGTACAGATCAGGGTTGGGTAATAAAAAAAAATCTGAAACTTTGAACATCCCACGGTGCACCATTAAATCAATTATAAAAAAATTGAAAGAATATGGCACAACAAACCTGCCAAGAGAGGGCTGCCCACCAAAACTCACAGACCAGGCAAGGAGGGCATTCATCAGAAAGGCAACAAAGAGGCCAAAGAACCCTGAAGGAGCTGCAAAGCTCCACAGCGGAGATTGGAGTATCTGTCCATAGGACCACTTTAAGCCGTACACTCCACAGAGCTGGGATTTACAGAAGAGTGGCCAAAAAAAAAGCCATTGCTTAAAGAAAAAAATAAGCTAACACGTTTGGTGTTCGCAAAAAGCCATGTGGGAGACTCCCTCAAACATATGGAAGAATGTACTCTGGTCAGATGAGACTAAAATTGAGCTTTTTGGCCATCAAGGAAAACACTATTACTGGCGCAAACCCAACACCTCTCATCACCCCGAGAACACCATCCCCACAGTGAAGCATGGTGGTGGCAGCATCATGCTGTGGGGATGTTTTTCCATCGGCAGGGACTGGGAAACTGGTCAGAATTGAAGGAATGACGGATGGCGCTAAATACAGGGAAATTCTTGAGGGAAACCTGTTTCAGTCTTCCAGAGATTTGAGACTGGGACAGAGGTTCACCTTCCAGCAGGACAATGACCCTAAGCATACTGCTAAAGCAACACTTGAGTGGTTTAAGGGGAAACATTTCAATGTCTTGGAATGGCCTAGTCAAAGCCCAGACCACAATCCAATTGAGAATCTGTGATATGACTTAAAGATTGCTGTACACCAGCAGAACCCAGAATATTTATGCACGCTCAAGTTCTGTTTTTGTCTTATTTCTTGTTTGTTTCACCCCAAAAAAAATTTGTGCATCATCAAAGTGGTAGGCATGTTCTGTAAATCAAATGATACAAACCCCCCAAAAATCCATTTTAATTCCAGGTTGTAAGGCCACGAAATAGGAAACATGCCAAGGGGGGTGAATACTTTCGTAAGCCACTGTAATTGAGGTAGATATGTACATATAGGTAGGGATATAGTGACTATGCAACAGGATAGATAATAAACAGTAACAGCAGCATATGTGATGAGTCAAAAGTGTTAGTGCAAAAATGGTAAATGCCGATAGTTAAATAGTTAACCAAATAGCTACCCAGACTAAATATTTAGCAGACTTTTTGGCTTGGGGGTAGAAGCTGTTCAGGGTCCTGCTGGTTCCACGCTTGCCGTGCGGTAGGAGAGAACTATCTATGCTCTTCCTCCTGGTATAGAGGTCCTGGACGTCAGGGAGCTCGGCCCCATAGATGTACTGGGCCATACACACTACTAGGGCTGTTATGGTGACCGTATTACCGCCGCACTGTCAGTCACGAGTCACGAAGGCAGTCAAATTCCACGTGACCGTTTAGTCAGGGTAACTAGGCTTCTCCAAGCTCTGATGCTGTTGATGGTCATTAGTAGCCTACCAAACTTGCTAACTGCCTGGTACTCAGTATTCTATTGTCCCTCTAATCACTATGACATCAATGCAAATCGAATCGAAAATCGAATCAAACACTTAATGAGAGCTCATGTTGCGCAACATTTCTATAGGCTACGCAATTGCCTGAGAAAACAGAGTATTGATGGCCTCTATTAAAAAGAGGAGGATGCCATCAGCTTTCTATAGGCTAAGCCAACTATATTTATTTAACAACTTTCCTAATATTAAGCACATTGCTTCTCTTTACAACAGGAGTATAGCCTACCTGGCTGGCATGAAAATGAACCACGGGAAAAGAGTCCTCCATTCGCTATTTAAGTGCATAGATTACATGCATTTTCCCCCCTGACCCTGTTTTGAGACAGGTGCATGATAATGTTCCATTCTAAATCAAAACAAATTTCTCACACACACTGCCAGTCAAAAGTTTGGACACACCTACTCATTCAAGGGTTTTTCTTTATTTTTTACACTGTAGAATAAGTGAAGATATCAAAACTATGAAATAACACACATGGAATCATGTAGTAACCAAAAAAGTGTTAAAACAAATCAAAATATATTTTATATTTGAGATTCTTCAAATAGCCACCCTTTGCCTTGATGACAGCTTTGCACACTCTTGGCATTCTCTCAACCAGCTTCATGAGGTAGTCACCTGGAATGCATTTCAAGTAACAGGTGTGCCTTCTTAAAAGTTAATTTGTGGAATTTCTTTCCTTCTTAATGTGTTTGAGCCAATCAGTTATGTTGTGACAAGGTACGGGGGGGGGGGTCCGACTCATCCCAAAGTCGAACAGCAGAGTGAAGGAAAAGCAGCCAACAAGTGCTCAGCATATGTGGGAACTCCTTCAAGACTGTTGGAAAATCATTCCAGGTTAAGCTGGTTGAGAGAATGCCAAGAGTGTGCAAAGCTGTCATCAAGGCAAAGGGTGGCTGTTTGAAAAATCTCAAATATATTTTGATTTGTTTAACACTTTTTTGGTTACTACATGATTCCATGTGTGTTATTTCATAGTTTTGATGTCTTCACTATTATTCTACAATGTAGAAAATAGTAAAACATTAAGAAAAACCCTTGAATGAGTAGGTGTGTCCAAACTTTTGACTGGTACTGTGTATTATTTAGTATATGGTATATGAAATGATGGCCGAAACATTATGTACAAAAAAAGTTTGGATCTGTTTGAAGAAAGAAAAGTACATTTACATATTAATATTAAGCAGTTTGTTGTGCTATGAGGTGTTATGGATGACGATGAAGGGATCTCAAAACCACCTGACAAATTGACATCCAATGTTGAGACGACCCATTCTCACCATCAGTAAGGTCATGCGCACCACTTTCAAAGACAGAGGCCATGCTTACAGTTCTAACCCCAGCTACTGCTAGTGGAATGAGCACTGTGCTCATCAATGCATGCTAAGGTGGGTTGAACTGGAAAATGATCATATATTTTATCGATCACTGAAAGTAACTAATCAGAAAGATTAAGTAAATCTAATGTATAATAACAGTTGTGAAATTGATCAAATTAAGTTTGATCAAAGCAATTTCTTTGATATTGGACTTTTAATATATTAGTGCTTGTAGAACTCTAAAAAGGTACAGTGAGGGAAAAAAGTATTTAATCCCCTGCTGATTTTGTACGTTTGCCCACTGACAAAGACATGATCAGTCTATAATTTTAAATGGTAGGTTTATTTGAACAGTGAGAGACAGAATAACAACAAAAAAATCCAAAAAAACACATGTCAAAAATTTTATCAATTGATTTGCATTTTAATGAGGGAAATAAGTATTTGACCCCTCTGCAAAACGTGACTTAGTACTTGGTGGCAAAACCCTTGTTGGCAATCACAGAGGTCAGACGTTTCTTGTAGTTGGCCACCAGGTTTGCACACATCTCAGGAGGGATTTTGTCCCACTCCTCTTTGCAGATCTTCTCCAAGTCATTAAGGTTTCAGCTCCCTCCACAGATTTTCAATGGGATTAAGGTCTGGAGACTGGCTAGGCCACTCCAGGACCTTAATGTGCTTCTTCTTGGGCCACTTCTTTGTTGCCTTGGCTGTGTGTTTTGGGTCATTGTCATGCTGGAATACCCATCCACGACCCATTTTCAATGCCCTGGCTGAGGGAAGGAGGTTCTCACCCAAGATTTGACGGTACATGGCCCCGTCCATCGTCCCTTTAATGCGGTGATGCATAATGTTTCCACCTCCATGTTTGATGGTGGGGATGGTGTTCTTGGGGTCATAGGCAGCATTCCTCCTCCTCCAAACACGGCGAGTTGAGTTGATACCAAAGAGCTCGATTTTGGTCTCATCTGACCACAACACTTTCACCCAGTTCTCCTCTGAATCATTCAGATGTTCATTGGCAAACTTCAGACAGCCCTGTATATGTGCTTTCTTGAGCAGGGGGACCTTGTGGGCGCTGCAGGATTTCAGTCCTTCACGGCGTAGTGTGTTACCAATTGTTTCCTTGGTGACTATGGTCCCAGCTGCCTTGAGATCATTGACAAGATCCTCCCGTGTAGTTCTGGGCTGATTCCTCACCGTTCTTATGATCATTGCAACTCCATGAGGTGAGATCTTGCATGGAGCCCCAGGCCGAGGGAGATTGACAGTTATTTTGTGTTTCTTCCATTTGCGAATAATAGCACCAACTGTTGTCACCTTCTCACCAAGCTGCTTGGTGATGGTCTTGTAGCCCATTCCAGCCTTGTGTAGGTCTACAATCTAGTCCCTGACATCCTTGGAGAGCTCTTTGGTCTTGGCCATGGTGGAGAGTTTGGAATCTGATTGATTGATTGCTTCTGTGGACAGATGTCTTTTATACAGGTAACAAGCTGAGATTATGAGCACTCCCTTTAAGAGTGTGCTCCTAATCTCAGCTCGTTACCTGTATAAAAGACACCTGGGAGCCAGAAATCTTTCTGATTGAGAGGGGGTCAAATACTTATTTCCCTCATTAAAATGCAAATCAATTTATAACATTTTTGACATGCGTTTTTCTGGATTTTGTTGTTGTTATTCTGGCTCTCACTGTTCAAATAAACCTACCATTAAAATTATAGACTGATCATTTCTTTGTCAGTGGGCAAACGTACAAAATCAGCAGGGGTACAAATACTTTTTTCCCCTCACTGTAGATATATTATACATTTAAAAAAAATGTTGGAAATATTCTAACGGCTGATGCAAAATATTTGCCTCAGTTTTCTATGTAGAACAATATGTTTTACGGTGTGTACAGGATGAACAGAGAGTGAAAAGCCACAACTGACCATCAACATACTATTATTCACACCCCTTCAACGGAGGAAGTAGGCATAGAGAGCAGAAGCTGTCAACCAATCTCCACAGCAGTTCAGGCCTCAGTGCCTACAGTCCACTACAGACAGTCACAGCAGAGAGAGTAGAAGCTGTCAACCAATCTCCACAGCAGTTCAGGCCTCAGTGCCTACAGTCCACTACAGACAGTCACAGCAGAGAGAGTAGAAGCTGTCAACCAATCTCCACAGCAGTTCAGGCCTCAGTGCCTACAGTCCACTACAGACAGTCACAGCAGAGAGAGTAGAAGCTGTCAACCAATCTCCACAGCAGTTCAGGCCTCAGTGCCTACAGTCCACTACAGACAGTCACAGCAGAGAGAGTAGAAGCTGTCAACCAATCTCCACAGCAGTTCAGGCCTCAGTGCCTACAGTCCACTACAGACAGTCACAGCAGAGAGAGTAGAAGCTGTCAACCAATCTCCACAGCAGTTCAGGCCTCAGTGCCTACAGTCCACTACAGACAGTCACAGCAGAGAGAGCAGAAGCTGTCAACCAATCTCCACAGCAGTTCAGGCCTCAGTGCCTACAGTCCACTACAGACAGTCACAGCAGAGAGAGTAGAAGCTGTCAACCAATCTCCACAGCAGTTCAGGCCTCAGTGCCTACAGTCCACTACAGACAGTCACAGCAGAGAGAGTAGAAGAGAGAGAAAACTAAGAGGATTTACTCCTCCATACTGTTCACACACACACAGCGTCCATTAGTTCCTCTGTCATTAGGATAAAGCCAGTGTTTAGCCTAACTCTCACTATGCTACCACATCACTAGTCAAATCAACGTTTATTGGTCGTACAGTTTAGCAATGTTATAGAGGGTGCAGTGAAATGCTTATGTTACTAGCTCCTAACAATGCAGTCAAATGTCAAAAAGTACACAAATAATCAAAATGTTTAAATAAAAACACAAGAAATGGCAGAATGAATCCAATGAACAACCCAAATAGCACTGTAACAGTTAAAGTTGGTAACGGAATAGCCTACAATGTTTTTTCAGCTCAGATTTACTCACAAGGCATTTACATTACATTTTACATTTAAGTCATTTAGCAGACGCTCTTATCCAGAGCGACTTACAGTTAGTGAGTGCATACATTATTTATTTATTATATTTTTCATACTGGCCCCCCGTGGAAAACGAACCCACAACCATGGCGTTGCAAACGCCATGCTCTACCAACTGAGCTACATCCCTGCCGGCCATTCCCTCCCCTACCCTGGACGACGCTGGGCCAATTGTGCGCCGCCCCATGGGTCTCCCGGTCGCGGCCGGCTACGACAGAGCCTGGATTCGAACAAGGATCTCTAGTGGCACAGCTAGCACTGCGATGCAGTGCCTTAGACCACTGCGCCACTCGGGAGAGGCAATGGCATACAACGCAGCATAGGCACAGCCTATAGGCTTAGTGTTTAATTTTTTTTTATACAGTATATTTTTTACGTATTCATTCAGGTTCACAGTGTGGACAGAACAGAGGTCCCCGTACCGAACAGTTCAGTACATGTACCATTACAGCCTTATCAATTACTAACTTAATTGAACGGGGGGACATCACCAAATTCACTGGGGACTCATTACATACTACTTGTCAGACACTGATACTATATACTGAGAACTGATACTGTATACTGGTTGTTGGGGTGGGATTGGCGTGGGGTCCATGGTTGGCTTTTGAACATTCCTTTGGATTCCTCATGTCTAACACAATCAGAAAAAAGTTTGGTACAAATCAGTTGTTAGGTACTATATTTATTGAATATGCATTCAATTAGCTTTATTTCTCAGAGATCAAATGATTAGGTCAACAAAATAAATGTTGCAGGAATGCTAATCCTATCCGTTTCTAACCACATAAATGATTTCAGAACAATCTGAGTTGGTGGGTGTCGAAATCCTCCTGCTTTTTGAGTTGTAACGACCCTGCACAGTCCTGGATTGGACTGACTGGGTCACTGTATGGGGCCTGGGGTGGACTGGCTGGCTGAGAGGGTGTTTCTGGGCATGTCAGTGTTTTACTGGGACAGAGGCTGCTCTACAGTGGGTTATGTCAGGTGGGGGCTGGTATAGAGCGGGGGGGCATGACAACAACACTGATCCATGTGGACTGTACTGTGTGGCGGGCTGAGAAAACAGCCTTTACCCTACTCCCTCCCTGATCCCTTTTCCCTGGGAGACGCATAAATCCAATAGACTATAGTACAGTCAGTGACCAGGCCTAAAGCTGTTATAACACATACTGGAACACCAACAGGCTATGATGCTACTTACCCATGTAGCTAAACTATGATGCTACTTACCCATGTAGCTAAACTATGATGCTACTTACCCATGTAGCTAACTATGATGCTACTTACCCATGTAGCTAAACTATGATGCTACTTACCCATGTAGCTAAACTATGATGCTACTTACCCATGTAGCTAAACTATGATGCTACTTACCCATGTAGCTAAACTATGATGCTACTTACCCATGTAGCTAAACTATGATGCTACTTACCCATGTAGCTAAACTATGATGCTACTTACCCATGTAGCTAAACTATGATGCTACTTACCCATGTAGCTAAACTCTCACTGGTCTAGTGATGGACAACGATTCAATCATTGAGGACTTACTCTGTGGATAACTACCTTATATCACTGGTTGTGATATAGCCTTCTGTACATTCAGACTCCTAGAAAGCCAAGTGCTTGAATACAATGTTGTTAATAAATGCAAAAGGTTTGCATTGTTAACGAAAAATAGTGTTCTTGCTTTGTCATTACCAACACTTAACCTGAATGTGTAGGAAGGAACATGATTGGGAGACGTTGCCAACTTACATTTATGATGTAATTGTCTAACAAATGAAAACATAATGGAAAAAACAGCTCTAAATAATGATTTAGTACAGTTTGTCACCATTTGGAGTGTGCAATACTGGCGAACTGCCATAGTCAAGGCCGAGAGAATGTTACGCAATGTCAACACAGAAATTAGGAATGTGACTCACGTCACTGCCTGCAAACCAGACAGCAACCGCCAGGAATGAATGCAGGCGTACAAGGAAGACATACCCGAAACGATCATAGATTTGTCAAGCTGCTTGTTGGCTGTAAACATTAAACGTAGTAACAGTTAGGAGATAACTAGTCCTATTTCAGTTTACAGTTTAGACTGAGTGGTTGACATTGATCGTGAAGCTGCTGTGTTTCTGATCGCCTCAGTTTTGTGCCATGATTTACAGTTGAGTTGCACAGTGAGAAAAACCACGAGGGAGTGTCACAGCAAAACTAGCTACCTAGTTACATTAGAAGAGGATTCGCTAGTTAGGTAGCTGGCTAGTAAAACAACTGACGTTAGCTTGATAGCTAACGTTACAAGCCAGCATTTATCGCTGGACGAACGTTAACTAGCTAGCCACACACAAACTTAGCTAACTCGCCATGTCCTTCCCAGCATCTGTCTTGTCAGTTAGCTGCCATTTAATTGTTTACAAGTTATAATGAGACATTCGCATAATAGCTTACCAAAAGTTAGCTAGTGAGTTACTGTTGATTAGCCATGTAGCTAGCTAGCCATGTCCATTTGTTATCATTCCCCAATTCACAAACGTTAGAGCAAAGATTCCTTTCTGACTAAAGTTAGCTCGATGACATCCACCTAGCTAGCTAACATTAACCATCCACATCGTAAGCGTACTATTTGTTTGTTAACTAGCTACAGTATCAATGCTGTTGTCTAACCAGCTGATCAAGTTGTCTAACTAAGAAGCCTAGCTTGATGGCAAGCTAGCCAGATAAACACATTTATCACCAGCAGAAGTTGGCTTGAATGTACAGCGGACACTTACCTGTCAGAGGCCAGGTTCAAGTAGAACAACGGGAGCGAATGTCCAACAAGGCAAGGAAGGACTCCGGGCAGCAGTCTGGAGCACAGATTTGAGTTTTGATTGCTAGCCTTTTCTAGGTTGTGCGATGCCGACTCGTTGTGTGCGGTCAACCGAAAAACAAGTGTGATGTGGTTCAATATGTGTAGAGTAAGGCCAGTCGAGGCCCTGAAAATAACTACTGATAGCTTGGTAATAAACCAGTCAGCCAACGAAGTTCTCCACTCCTCCCAGTCAGTTTCCAAAGATGGCGGCGGCGAGATTTCTCCTCCTCCTTACTACCGTGACAATCATGGTGCAGAATATGTCAAAACATCCACAACTCTGTTAAAACTGAAAAGCGACAGTAAACCCTAGTTCCAACTAAAACGATTAATGTGCCGCACTTGGGTTGCCTTGTCGCTGTTTACCCCCGGGTGGGTGCTGAAGTTACTGTCCCCTCCTCTCCGTGCTAGCTCTCCCCCTTCGAAACATCCAGCCAAGATCCGCAATCTGAATCCCCATTGACAGACGGGCGGTATGTTCAAGTTGGCGGGGCGTGACAACGCAAGAGGGAACTCGTAGTTGGTTATGAGTACAGCATACAAGTTGCTGCTGGTGGTGGTGGTGGTTGACAGTCAGGGTAGATTCACACATCATGTTCTGAATACCCATCAAAGGATATATAATTAATTTTCTGTTCTCAAATGTTCAAGGCTACTTCAAAATTCAAAGTAAGCATACACAGTCCTCTTCATTGTCTGGAAACCCGACATTGAATTGCATTGAATTCTACGTCAGGCAGAAAATAGCTTTTGAATCAGAAACATTTCCTCTCATGACCTCTACAAGCCAGAATGTTGAATACAATTACATTTTAAAGTACTTTACCAGTTGTCTGTGCGGTAGGTCCTTTTGGCGGTAGGAATGTGAGACAATATATCCACAGGAAAGTATAATTACATAAACTTTTAAAAGTGCTGGTAGGGCCTTCAGATTTCTATCACCTGATAATCATTTGGTGCATAAAAATACATGCACCAGACACATGCATACTTGCCGAGCTCGTGCACGTGTTTACATGGTTTTGTGCATGTTTCAGGTGAAAGGAATCTGAATGCACTACCAGTGTTTTGAAAAGTTGATGTAATTATACTTTCCTTTGGATATGTCTCACATTCCTTCTGCCAAAAGGACCAACCGCATGGACAACCAGTAAAGTAGGTTAAAATATCATTTTATTCAACATTCTGTCTTGTAGAGGTCATGAGAGGAAACTTTCCTGATTCAAAAGCTCATTTCTGCCCAAAGTAGAATTCAATGCAATTCAATGTTTGGTTTCCTGGCAAGCCTCTTCATATCTACACTACCATTCAAAAGTGTGGGGTCACTTAGAAATGTCCTTGTTTTTGAAAGAAAATCAATTTTGTTGTCCATTAAAATAACATCAATTTGATCAGAAATACAGTGTAGACATTGTTAATGCTGTAAATGGCTATTGTAGCTGGAAACAGCTGATTTTTAATGGAACACAGACAGACAGACAGACAGACAGACAGACAGACAGACAGACAGACAGACAGACAGACAGACACATGCAATAAAGCATATACACTACCGTTCAAAAGTTTGGGGTCACTTAGAAATGTCCTTGTTTTTGAAAGAAAAGCAATTTGCATCAGCAATTGTGGGTTCGATTACAGGCTCAAAATGGCCAGAAACAAATAACTTTCTTCTGAAACTCGTCAGTCTATTCTTGTTCTGAGAAATGAAGGCTATTCCATGTGAGAAATTGCCAAGAAACTGATGATCTCGTACAACACTGTGTACTACTTCCTTCACAGAACAGCGCAAACTGGCTCTAACCAGAATAGAAAGAGGAGTGGGAGGCCCCGGTGCACAACTGAGCAAGAGGACAAATACAGAGTGTCTAGTTTGAGAAACAGGCGCCTCACAGGTCCTCAACTGGCAGCTTCATTAAATAGTACCCGCAAAACACCAGTCTCAACATCAACAGTGAAGAGGCGACTCCGGGATGCTGACCTTCTAGGCAGAGTTGCAAAGAAACAGCCATATCTCAGACTGCCCATCTTAATCTTTTCTTTTTATTGGCCAGTCTGAGATATGGCTTTTTCTTTGCAACTCTGCCTAGAAGGCGCTGTTCTGTGAAGGGAGTAGTACACAGCGTTGTACGAGATCTTCAGTTTCTTGGCAATTTCTCGCATGGAATAGCCTTCATTTCTCAGAACAAGAATAGACTGATGAGTTTCAGAAGAAAGTTCTTTGTTTCTGGCCATTTTGAGCCTGTAATCGAACCCACAATTGCTGATGTTCCAGATACTCAACCAGTCTCAAGAAGGCCAGTTTAATTGCTTCTTTAATCAGCACAACAGTTTTCAGCTGTGCTGACATAATTGCAAAAGGGTTTTCTAATGATCAATTAGCCTTTTAAAATAATAAACTTGGATTAGCAAACACAATGTGCCATTGGAACACAGGACTGATTGCTGCTGATAATGGGCCTCTGTACGCCTATGTAGATTTTCCATAAAAAAATCAGCAGTTTCCAACTACAATAGCCATTTACAGCATTAACAAGGTCTACACTGTATTTCTGATCAATTTGATGTAATTTTAATGGACAAAAAAATTGCTTTTCTTTCGAATACAAGGACATTTCTAAGTGACCCCAAACTTTTGAACGGTAGTGTATATTCTTTATTGCGTGTGTGTCTGTGTTTGTCTGTCTGTCTGTCTGTCTGTCTGTCTGTCTGTCTGTCTGTGTATGTGTGTGTGTGTGTGTGTGTGCCCTGAGTCCTTAGTCTTGCTGAGCTCCTTAGCTGATTACGATCTAAGTCTTTGCCACAAATAGCCCAAATAACCTACACACACCCATAGTCCTGACTGAGCTTCAGCATTCACTAAACATCTGTATGAACACTTACAGTGCCTTGCAAAAGTATTCATCCCCCTTGGCATTTTTCCTATTTTGTTGCATTACAACCTGTAATTTAAATGGATTTTTATTTGGATTTCATGTACAGTGAGGGAAAAAAGTATTTGATCCCCTGCTGATTTTGTATGTTTGCCCACTGACAAAGAAATGATCAGTCTATAATTTGAATGGTAGGTTTATTTGAACATTGAGAGACAGAATAACAACAAAAAAATCCAGAAAAAACACATGTCAAAAATGTTAGAAATTTATTTGCATTTTAATGAGGGAAATAAGTATTTGACCCCTCTGCAAAACATGTACAGATGTACAGATCAGGGTTGGGTTATAAAAAAATATCAGAAACTTTGAACATCCCACGGAGCACCATTAAATCCATTATTTAAAAAATGGAAAGAACATGGCACCACAACAAACCTGCCAAGAGAGGGCCGCCCACCAAAACTCACGGACCAGGCAAGGAGGGCATTAATCAGAGGGGTCGCTCTGGATAAGAGCATCTGCTAAATGACTTAAATGTAAATGTAAAGAGACCAAAGATAACCCTGAAGGAGTTGCAAAGCTCCACAGCGGAGATTGGAGTATCTGTTCATAGGACCACTTTAAGCCGTACACTCCACAGAGCTGGGCTTTATGGAAGAGTGGCCAGAAAAAAGCCATTGCTTAAAGAAAAAAATAAGCAAACATGTTTGGTGTTCATCAAAAGGAATGTGGGAGACTCCCCAAACATATGGAAGAAGGTACTCTGGTCAGATGAGACCAAAATTGAACTTTTTGGCCATCAAGGAAAACGCTATGTCTGGCACAAACCCAACACCTCTCATCACCCCGAGAACACCATCCCCACAGTGAAGCATGGTGGTGGCAGCATCATGCTGTGGGGATGTTTTTCATCGGCAGGGACTGGGAAACTGGTCAGAATTGAAGAAATGATGGATGGCGCTAAATACAGGGAAATTCTTGAGGGAAACCTGTTTCAGTCTTCCAGAGATTTGAGACTGGGACGGAGGTTCACCTTCCAGCAGGACAATGACCCTAAGCATACTGCTAAAGCAACACTTGAGTGGTTTAAGGGGAAACATTTAAATGTCTTGGAATGGCCTAGTCAAAGCCCAGACCTAAATCCAATTGAGAATCTGTGGTATGACTTAAAGATTGCTGACCACCAGCGGAACCCATCCAACTTGAAGGAGCTGGAGCAGTTTTGCCTTGAAGAATGGTAAAAAATCCCAGTGGCTAGATGTGCCAAGCTTATAGAGACATACCCCAAGAGACTTGCAGCTGTAATTGCTGCAAAAGGTGGCTCTACAAAGTATTGACTTTGGAGGGGTGAATAGTTTATGCACGCTCAAGTTTTACATTTACATTTACGTCATTTAGCAGACGCTCTTATCCAGAGCGACTTACAAATAGGTGCATTCACCTTATAGCCAGTGGGATAACCACTTTACAATGTGTTTTTAATTTAAAAAAAATTTTTTTTGGGGGGGGTTGGAGTAAAAGGGGGGTAGAAGGATTACTTTATCCTATCCCAGGTATTCCTTAAAGAGGTGGGGTTTCAAATGTCTCCGGAAGGTGGTGAGTGACTCCGCTGTCCTGGCGTCGTGAGGGAGCTTGTTCCACCATTGGGGTGCCAGAGCAGCGAACAGTTTTGACTGGGCTGAGCGGGAACTATGCTTCCGCAGAGGTAGGGGAGCCAGCAGGCCAGAGGTGGATGAACGCAGTGCCCTCGTTTGGGTGTAGGGACTGATCAGAGCCTGAAGGTACGGAGGTGCCGTTCCCCTCACAGCTCCATAGGCAAGCACCATGGTCTTGTAACACATGCGAGCTTCAACTGGAAGCCAGTGGAGTGTGCGGAGGAGTGGGGTGACGTGAGAGAACTTGGGAAGGTTGAACACCAGACGGGCTGCGGCATTCTGGATGAGTTGTAGGGGTTTAATGGCACAGGCAGGGAGCCCAGCCAACAGCGAGTTGCAGTAATCCAGACGGGAGATGACAAGTGCCTGGATTAGGACCTGTGCCGCTTCCTGTGTAAGGCAGGGTCGTACTCTCCGAATGTTGTAGAGCATGAACCTACAGGATCGGGTCACCGCCTTGATGTTAGCGGAGAACGACAGGGTGTTGTCCAGGGTCACGCCAAGGCTCTTCGCACTCTGGGAGGAGGACACAACGGAGTTGTCAACCGTGATGGCGAGATCATGGAACGGGCAGTCCTTCCCCGGGAGGAAGAGCAGCTCCGTCTTGCCGAGGTTCAGCTTGAGGTGGTGATCCGTCATCCATACTGATATGTCTGCCAGACATGCAGAGATGCGATTCGCCACCTGGTTATCAGAAGGGGGAAAGGAGAAGATTAGTTGTGTGTCGTCAGCGTAGCAATGATAGGAGAGGCCATGTGAGGATATGACAGAGCCAAGTGACTTGGTGTATAGCGAGAATAGGAGAGGGCCTAGAACTGAGCCCTGGGGGACACCAGTGGTGAGAGCACGTGGTGCGGAGACAGCTTCTCGCCACGCCACTTGGTAGGAGCGACCGGTCAGGTAGGACGCAATCCAAGAGTGAGCCGCGCCGGAGATGCCCAGTTTTCTGTTTTTGTGTCTTATTTCTTGTTTGTTTGACAATAAAACATATTTTGCATCTTCAAAGTGGTAGGCATGTTGTGTAAATCAAATTATACAAACCCCCCAAAATAGGAAAAATGCCAAGGGGGTGAATACTTTCGCAAGCCGCTGTACAGTGTCCAAGAGTGACTGAAACCTTTTTACTTTGAATAGTCAGTTTGCCACTCATGATCCAACTCCCCTTGTCATGAGGTAGAGATACTCAGTCACTCACTCACTCACTCACACACACACACACACACACACATACACACACACATACACAGAAATCCTATTTTCCCTAACCCCTAAACCAAACCCTAACCTTAACCCCAAAACCTAACCTTAACCCTAATTCTAATCCTACCTCCTAACCCTAACACTAACCCTAGCTCCTAACCCTAAACGTAATTCTAACCCTAACACTAATTCTAACCTTATCCCTAAACCCCCTAGAAATAGCATTTGACCTTGTGGGGACTAACAAAATGTCCCCAGTTGGTCAAATGTTTTGTTCATTTACTATTCTTGTGGGGACTTCTGGTCCCCACAAGAATAGTTAAACATGTCCACACACACACACACACACACACACACACACACACACAAGGTGCTGTCTGGTTCAGGTCTGGTCACCTGTATATGTGTATCTCTGACCTCCAGATATCTCATATCAGATATTACCTGAGGTTCAACACCCCAATACTTCATATAGTTTGGTCAATAGCATTTGTCTTTCAAATGTGAACCCAAACAGTGTCAGTGTCATTTAAAGTGACGAATCATGTATCCAAACTACAGTGAGATTTCTACTCTACTCTAAATAAAACATCAGTGAGAGAGACAGAGAGCATCACATAGGTTAAGTCCGAAACGGACTGTTTGCCCTGGTCAAAAGTAGTGCACTATATAGGGAATAGGGTGCCATTCTCTGGTCAAAAGTAGTGCACTATATAGGGAATAGGGTGCCATTCTCTGGTCTAAAGTAGTGCACTATATAGGGAATAGGGTGCCATTCTCTGGTCAAAAGTAGTGCACTATATAGGGAATAGGGTGCCATTCTCTGGTCAAAAGTAGTGCACTATATAGGGAATAGGGTGCCATTCTCTGGTCAAAAGTAGTGCACTATATAGGGAATAGGGTGCCATTCTCTGGTCTAAAGTAGTGCACTATATAGGGAATAGGGTGCCATTCTCTGGTCTAAAGTAGTGCACTATATAGGGAATAGGGTGCCATTCTCTGGTCAAAAGTAGTGCACTATATAGGGAATAGAGTGCCATTCTCTGGTCTAAAGTAGTGCACTATATAGGGAATAGGGTGCCATTCTCTGGTCAAAAGTAGTGCACTATATAGGGAATAGAGTGCCATTCTCTGGTCTAAAGTAGTGCACTATATAGGGAATAGGGTGCCATTCTCTGGTCTAAAGTAGTGCACTATATAGGGAATAGGGTGCCATTCTCTGGTCTAAAGTAGTGCACTATATAGGGGAATAGGGTGCCATTCTCTGGTCAAAAGTAGTGCACTATATAGGGAATAGGGTGCCATTCTCTGGTCAAAAGTAGTGCACTATATAGGAATAGGGTGCCATTCTCTGGTCTAAAGTAGTGCACTATATAGGGAATAGGGTGCCATTCTCTGGTCAAAAGTAGTGCACTATATAGGGAATAGGGTGCCATTCTCTGGTCAAAAGTAGTGCACTATATAGGGAATAGGGTGCCATTCTCTGGTCAAAAGTAGTGCACTATATAGGGAATAGGGTGCCATTCTCTGGTCAAAAGTAGTGCACTATATAGGGAATAGGGTGCCATTCTCTGGTCTAAAGTAGTGCACTATATAGGGAATAGGGTGCCATTCTCTGGTCTAAAGTAGTGCACTATATAGGGAATAGGGTGCCATTCTCTGGTCTAAAGTAGTGCACTATATAGGGAATAGGGTGCCATTCTCTGGTCTAAAGTAGTGCACTATATAGGGAATAGGGTGCCATTCTCTGGTCAAAAGTAGTGCACTATATAGGGAATAGGGTGCCATTCTCTGGTCTAAAGTAGTGCACTATATAGGGAATAGGGTGCCGTTTGGGACACAGCCATTCATACTGAGTGGGTTCAGGTGCTGAATATATGTATATACACAGTGCATTCAGAAAGTATTCAGACCCCTTGACTTTTTCCACATTTTGTTACGTTACAGCCTTGTTCTAAAATTGATTAAATTATATTTTACCCTCATCAATCTACTCACGATACCCCATAATGACAAAGCGATAACAAGTTTTTAGAAATGTTAGCAAATGTATTAAACATAAACATAAATACCTTATTTACATAAGTATTCAGACCTTTTGCTATGACACTCAAAATTGAGCTCAGGTGCATCCTGTTTCCATTGATCATCCTTGAGATGTTTCTACAACTTGATTGGAGTCCACCTGTGTTAAATTCAATTGATTGGACATGATTTGGAAAGTCACACACCTGTCTAAATAAGGTCCCACAGTTGACAGTGCATGTCAGAGCAAATACCAAGCCATGAGGTCGAAGGAATTATCCGTAGACAGGATTGTGTCGATGCACAGATCCGGGGAAGGGTACCAAACAATTTCTGCAGCATTGAAGGTCCCCAAGAACACAGTGGGCTCCATTATTCTTAAATGGAAGAAGTTTGGAACCACCAAGACTCTTCCTAGACCTGGCCGCCTGGCCAAACTGAGCAATCAGGGGAGAAGGGCCTTGGTCAGGGAGGTGACCAAGAATCCGATGGTCACTCTGACAGAGCTCCAGAGTTTCTCTGTGGAGATGGGAGAACCTTCCAGAAGGACAACCATCTCTGCAGCACTCTACGAATCAGGCCTTTATGGTAGAGTGCCCAGACGGAAGCCACTCCTCAGTAAAAGGCACATGACAGCCCGCTTGGAGTTTGCCAAAAGGCACCTAAAGGACTAAGACCATGAGAAACAAGATTATCTGGTCTGATGAAACCAAGATTGAACTCTTTGGCCTGAATGCCAAGCTTCACGTCTGGAGGAAACCTGGCACCATCCCTACGGTGAAGCATGGTGGTGGCAGCATCATGCTGTGGGGAGGTTTTTCAGCGGCAGGGACTGGGACACTAGTCAGGATTGAGGGAAAGATGAACGGAGCAAAGTAGAGAGATCCTTGATGAAAATATGCTCCAGAGCGCTCAGGACCTCAGACTGGGGCGAAGGTTCACCTTCCAACAGGACAACGACCCTAAGCACACAGCCAAGACAACACAGGAGTGGCTTCAGGACAAGTCTCTGAATGTCCTTGAGTGGCCCAGCCAGAGCTCGGACTTGAACCCGATCTAACATCTCCGGAGAGACCTGAAAATAGCTGTGCAGTGACACTCCCCATCCAACCTGACAGAGCTTGAGGGGATCTGCAGAGAATAATGGTGTGCCAAGCTTGTAGCGTCATACCCAAGAAGATTCAAGGCTGTAATTGCTGCCAAAAGTGCTTTAAGAAAGTACTGAGTAAAGGATCTGAATACTTATGTAAATGTGATATTTCACTCATCTAACAGGACTGGGTATAGGTAGAAGGCTACGTGTACAGTCATTATAATACTGTAGCATCCTTAGGAGGACATCACCTAGCCACCTTATCGAGAGGTTTGGCCCTCTTGGTGTAGTGGCTAAGATGTTGGACTGTCCAACACAGTGATAAGGTTTGAGTCCCTGTTGGGGCTACTTCCCGATTTTGCTGCGGTATCATGACATAGGCATAGCATATCACATCATAAGGAAAAGGACACAACTACATATGTATATGGCTCTGAAGGAAAATAAGATTTGTGACAAAGCTTGTTTGCTGAGAAGAGGCAGTGATATGTGTGTGGTAGTGACAGGGTTAAGGATGGGCATTCCACAACAGGCTGCAGGCCAGGCAGCCAATCAGTATGCAGGACAGTTCTTCCAGAGCCCTGATTGGCTGCTGGGCGGCCGTTGTCCTGACGATGGGAATCAGGTCCTGTCTGTGTGGTCTGTATCCAGGCGCTGGGGAAGTATGCTGCTGGAGCAGTGACAGAGAGAAACA
>NC_059218.1:37269329-37339329 GCF_020615455.1 Coregonus clupeaformis
TTCCCGAGACTAGTTGAGACCCGCGGAGTAAAAAACTCAATGATCAACTTCCATTCAGTCAGCGCATAAAACCGCTTTGCCAGGCCAAATATATAAACTCATTTCTTGAAACATGAATATCTTAAGTCTTTATACTTATTATAGACATGTTTGCGCAGTGGCGAACCTATTGGACCTAGGCCTTCAGTGTGTGACAGGTTCTTGATTCTGAAAGGACAGCAACCGCAATACCAGCGGTTTACTTTTTGTAAAACACAAAGGGCCAGTGGTGTAGTGGAGGGTATACTCAGGTATAAACCATATACCCACTTTTTTTTCAGTGGGCACTGCGTACACTCACTTCATCCCCACTGATGCGTGTCAAAGTAGTGTAGGTATACGATTGATCAATTATGGAGCACAATAGAGATATCATGCACAAAGTAGCCTATACAATCGCAAAACACATGAAATATACTAAACAAAAAATATAAACGCAACAATTAACGATTTGACTGCGTTACAGTTCATATTAAGGAAATCAGTCAATTGATATACACTGCTCAAAAAAATAAAGGGAACACTTAAACAACACATCCTAGATCTGAATGAATGAAATAACCTTACCATCAAACACAAAATGTTTATTATAAAACACATGGTAAATGGTTTGGGGAAAGGGGCTGAGCTGGACCCAAGGAATTAAACAAAGTCAAAAACCCCTAAACTGATTTTACCTGCCTCAACTACTAAGCTTACTGCTAACCATACAAAAATACAGTGGGTGGTCCGCTCAGGTCTAACTAGTGTGTTTAGACAAGGTTTTCCTATGGGTAGTGTATGCCCAAGGGCGACTTGCTAAATCCCCCTTTTCCCAGGCACAAACAAACAATATAGGTACCATACGGACTAAACAGTTAACGAGTGAGTACACAAAAACAAGACACCACCGTATACATACTCACAAACAAAAAGAGTGTCTGTCAGCAAACACAACTGACTAGCTTTTAACACAATGGGATGTGTGATGTGATTGGGTAAGAAAACAGAAACAGGTGGTGCAATCAGGAGAAATGTCCACTGATTGGTCCACCTCAGCAATCAGCAGATTAACTGATGACTGACAGGTGGGACACACCAACGACCTCCAATCAGGAACACCTGTGATTAGGGCAGAAGGAGAGGAAAAACACATACAGGATACCTGTATCCGTAACATGGACATTGCAGGCTGCCTCAACTTTAAACATCTGCGCATTGTGTTTATTGTCCCCACAACAAGGTGCACCTGTGTAATGATCATGCTGTTTAATCAGTTTCTGATATGCCACACCTGTCAGGTAGATGGATTTTCTTGGCAAAGATGAAATGCTCACTAACAGGGATGTAAACAAATTTGTGCACACAATTGGAGAGAAATAAGCTTTTTGTGTGTATGGAAAAATTCTGGGATCTTTTATTTCAGCTCATGAAACCAACACTTTTCATGTTGCATTTATATTTTTGTTCAGTATATATTAACATGCCCGCGGCACACATAGCCTAGTTTCAGCAGAATAGCACCTGCAGGCAGCAAGAGTGCGCAGCTCTCATCTGGTTTTGGCATGGAGCAACTCACAGAAGAAGACACCGTTAGCCTGTAGGGTAGGAAAAACGTATACCGGTAAATGCCAACTAAGTCAACCATGGGTATGCAAACCAGGTATTGAAAAAATGTGGTCCGAAGTGTTGGTTAGTAGGCTATTAGTGATGCGCAATTGTCATCATGGCCTGTTTGCATTAGGGGCGTAGGCATTGGGCCCACCCAATCAGATTGTTGTGGTTTAAGCATTGTTGTGGACTTAGAATAAAGACAAATGTTATGTTCAATTTTTTAAAAAGTCTGATTTTGAGAGTGAAAACGCGAGAGAAAAAACATAGGAAAACAGGATTTTTTTTACATTTTCCTTTGCTGGGCGGGCCGTTTGCGCAAATTTAGATTAATAGTCGGAGTAGAGAACAGACAATTTTGTGTGACTCAAAATGGGTTAAAATTCTACAAAGATCCAGAAAAAAAGGACCTTGTGCATTTCTGTTAAAATAACAACCCAATGTTTATATCCCAGGACAGATTAGCTACCAACAGCAAGCTAGCTAGCTAAATGTCCATGAATGTTTAATGTGTTTCGACCTGTCCCCAAATTAATATAGTTGGTTTAGAGTTCATTTTGATATTTCAACCTGCGTGTCCTGATCGCGTCTGGTGTGGATGGACAAAATCAACAGATGTCAGTATGTAAGCAGTAGCCCCAGGACTGCCCTGCACAAGAAATATCAGCCCACAGAGAGAAGCATGAGATTGAACTTCACTCAACTTTGTAGAGCAGTGGTCACCAACCGGTCGATCGCCATCCACTGGTCGATCTCTAAGGCATTGCTAGTCGATCGCCAAACATTTCTGTAAAAAAACCAACAATAAAGCCATGTGTTCCTGTTGTTGTTTTTTTTGCGGTAGGTGCACCCGATTCAGCTGCCCTGCGCGCCAGGTAGGCGAACCCTCAGTCACATTTGTCACATTTATTTAATGTGTCTGAAGGTACAAACTCGGCGGGCCCGGAGAGCAAATCAAGTGCACTATAGGGCTACTGCTGGCCAATCGGATGTCTGCAGTAACATAGCAGGCATGAAAGAAAGCTACAGCAAAGATGATACTGAGATTTCAAAACCATGACTAGAACGAGACTGTCAACGAATACATCAGAGATGCTGTTTTTATGAGTGAGTTCATGTTTAAGTTCTTACTCAGCACTGTCAACACTTTTGTATTCAACACTTTTATAAGCCATAAGATGTGCATTCTTCCTATTTCCACTCAGCACTACAACAAGCACTGCAGCAGTAATGAATGAGTAGGAAAGTGTATCTATATAGGCTTGTGTTGTTGTTATTATTATTAGCGGCTTGGGTCTTTTTTTATATCAAGGAATATTTCACTTTCTCTGGTCATAAGAGTAACAACATCAATTTGTGCATGAGGCAGAAATAATGCGGTGCGACTTGAGTTTCGTCATCAGCTGGAAGACTGTGTCCCTTTCTGGTCAGTGTCAGTGTGTCAGTGGAGGAACGGGAGAGTGTAGGGATGTTGAGGCGGACCCTCAGTCTGCTGTTCTCTCCCTCCGCTGAGACTGACCATCAGATGCAGGCACCATCAGCCCAGTAAAATACAAATACATTATTTAAATGTTTGCTCACTCAGCTGTGCCTCACAAGTAATACAACAACGGATCTATTACCGGTGTGATCATATAGCCTACCTCAAATTTTGAAATATATATATATTTTTTTATGGCCTGAACAACAATGCATTGGCAGGGCAACTCAAGCAAAGCCAATATGAGGTGATAGTGTATTGGTCTACAGCTTACTGCACAAACGTCATTGCTACAGTACTGTTCTTAATTGGTTAATGTTGTATAGGCTTACGTTTTTTAAGTCATGTTAAAAAAAAAATCTGAGCGGAAGATCTCGGCTTGCATTTTCACTCAAAGTAATCTTGACTCAGAAAAGGTTGTTGACCACTGTTCTATAGTTCTCCCTGTTAACACTACCAACGCTTCCCTTTACTGTGGCAACTGTGATCGAATCAACGCAATATCAGCCACTTTCAATGCAACATACCGACAACAAAAACGAACTATGCAAGAGATTTTGTTGTAGGCAGAACTCATCGGAGTAGGATTCTATTGCATTGACACGCATGACTCAGCCGTACTCTACACAGACCTGTGAGGCATAAACAATCAGAGCTTCATTTGGCCTATATGCAAATAGACCATTGCCATATATGGATCTGTGCCATTTACTTTGAACTAGACTGTGTTTACAGCATGAGCAGTTGTGAGTAGATGCGCTTGTTTTGAGAGCGAGAGCTGCATGTAGCCACGTGTGCACATTTTGTTTTGTCATTTTGTTCATATCCTTTGCTAGATAGAGTTATTAGCCCTGTTATAGATCATTTGTAGTCAGTAATAGGGGAGTGATTGCTTCCTAGAAGAGCACACAACGTGTATATTTCTAGACATCTTTGAAAAGCAAGTCAGGTAAAGAGCTTTTTTTTTGTCTTAAAGGGGTAGTGTTGTATTTTGAGACAGGCTTGAATAAGCTTAGTAGCCAGAAGGCAGAGGGTAGCATAATTTGTCTGATTCTCTGTTATAATGGTAGGGGAATAACAATGCATTTTATTTTGTAAAGTAAACAACACTTTCAGTCACCTCCTTGTCTGATTGACAAGTGGACAAACAGGTTAATGTCAAGCCCTGCATATTTTTTCAAAAGTCTATGTTGAACAAAACACATTGGCTGCTACTGTAGGCTGAATGATAGGAACAGCTATTTCCATGTTAAAATGTTATTGGATGCATTTGCTCCATTGTTTTTGATGGTAGGCCACTCTAGTAGGCCTACATTATAATCAAATAGCCACAGTAGCCTACATGGCCACTGTTAAAACTGTAACTTAAAGTGGGTACAGCCTCAGTGTTCACAGTAAACGCGCGCTGGAATTTCACAACATTCAAGTTGTGCTCAGCAGACCTGAAATTTGCTCAGTGCCTAAACATTTGTTGAGCCTGGAAGACAGAGGCTGTCTGTTCTGGAGCATCACCTACTGGAAGACAGAGGCTGTCTGTTCTGGAGCATCACCTACTGGAAGACAGAGGCTGTCTGGAACGACAAACCTGCTTAAGACTGGTTTACAACAAAGAACTCTTACTGGAAGTCACGTACTTTCAGAATGTAAACGTGTGATAAGGCATAGGCCTAGGGGGACAGCTTGATGATAAGGCATAGGCCTAGGGGAACAGCTTGATGATAAGATCTAGGCCTAGGGGAACAGCTTGATGATAAGATCTAGGCCTAGGGGGACAGCTTGATGATAAGGCATAGGCCTATGGGGACAGCTTGATGGTAAGGCATAGGCCTAGGGGGACAGCTTGATGATAAGGCATAGGCCTAGGGGGACAGCTTGATGATAAGGCATAGGCCTAGGGGGACAGCTTGATGATAAGGCATAGGCCTAGGGGGACAGCTTGATGATAAGATCTAGGCCTAGGGGGACAGCTTGATGATAAGGCATAGGCCTATGGGGACAGCTTGATGGTAAGGCATAGGCCTAGGGGGACAGCTTGATGATAAGGCATAGGCCTAGGGGGACAGCTTGATGATAAGGCATAGGCCTAGGGGGACAGCTTGATGATAAGGCATAGGCCTAGGGGGACAGCTTGATGATAAGGCATAGGCCTAGGGGGACAGCTTGATGATAAGATCTAGGCCTAGGGGGACAGCTTGATGATAAGATTTAGGCCTAGGGGGACAGCTTGATGATAAGATCCAGGCCTAGGGGGACAGCTTGATGATAAGATCTAGGCCTAGGGGGACAGCTTGATGATAAGATCTAGGCCTAGGGGGACAGCTTGATGATAAGGCATAGGCATAGGGGGGCAGCTTGATGATAAGGCATAGGCCTAGGGGGACAGCTTGATGATAAGGCATAGGCCTAGGGGGACAGCTTGATGATAAGATCTAGGCCTAGGGGGACAGCTTGATGATAAGGCCTAGGGGGACAGCTTGATGATAAGATCTAGGCCTAGGGGGACAGCTTGATGATAAGATTTGGCCTAGGGGGACAGCTTGATGATAAGATCTAGGCCTAGGGGGACAGCTTGATGATAAGATCTTGGCCTAGGGGGACAGCTTGATGATAAGGATGCAGGGGGCAGCTTGATGATAAGGCATAGGCCTAGGGGGACAGCTTGATGATAAGGCATAGGCCTATGGGGGACAGCTTTGATAAGATCTAGGCCTAGGGGGACAGCTTGATGATAAGATCTAGGCCTAGGGGGACAGCTTGATGATAAGATTGGCCTAGGGGGACAGCTTGATGATAAGATCTAGGCATAGGGGGGACAGCTTGATGATAAGGCATAGGCCTAGGGGGGCAGCTTGATGATAAGGCATAGGCCTAGGGGGACAGCTTGATGATAAGGCATAGGCCTAGGGGGACAGCTTGATGATAAGGCCTAGGGGGACAGCTTGATGATAAGATCTAGGCCTAGGGGGACAGCTTGATGATAAGATTTAGGCCTAGGGGGACAGCTTGATGATAAGATCTAGGCCTAGGGGGACAGCTTGATGATAAGATCTTGGCCTAGGGGGACAGCTTGATGATAAGATCTAGGCCTAGGGGGACAGCTTGATGATAAGGCATAGGCCTAGGGGGACAACTTACGCAATCGACTGCTTTTTGTCACGCGTGTTCAAATACTTCACCTGAGTGCAGGGAACTTGGTTCTGAATCGGTTCAGTGATGTCAATAACACTGAAAACAATCATAGAAACAGCGCTATAAAAGTGTTCTTTCAGATGTTTAAATAGGTGTGGAGGTATACTGATATATTGTAGCTGCGCTGGCACAGCTTGTGGCCTGTAACTTTTTACTCATTTCTCACAGTCCTCTTTGTATTTGCATTTAATAAGAAATACAAGACCGTACATTCCCCTGATAGATATACAGGGCCGGTTTCCCAACACAGATTAAACCTAGTCCTAGAGTAGGACGATCAAAAGAGATTCTAGTCCAAGACGTAATCTGTGTTCAGGAAACTGTCCCAGTCTTCAGCAGACAGGAAATGGACCATTGGGGTCACCATCAGCCCAGTAAAATAAAAATACATTATTTAAATGTTTGCTCACTCAGCTGTGCCTCACAAGTAATACAACAACGGATCTATTACCGGTGTGATCATATAGCCTACCTCAAATTTTGAAATATATATATTTTTTAATGGCCTGAACAACAATGCATTGGCAGGGCAACTCAAGCAAAGCCAATATGAGGTGATAGTGTATTGGTCTACAGCTTACTGCACAAACGTCATTGCTACAGTACTGTTCTTAATTGGTTAATGTTGTATAGGCTTACGTTTTTTAAGTCATGTTAAAAAAAAAATCTGAGCGGAAGATCTCGGCTTGCATTTTCACTCAAAGTAATCTTGACTCAGAAAAGGTTGTTGACCACTGTTCTATAGTTCTCCCTGTTAACACTACCAACGCTTCCCTTTACTGTGGCAACTGTGATCGAATCAACGCAATATCAGCCACTTTCAATGCAACATACCGACAACAAAAACGAACTATGCAAGAGATTTTGTTGTAGGCAGAACTCATCGGAGTAGGATTCTATTGCATTGACACGCATGACTCAGCCGTACTCTACACAGACCTGTGAGGCATAAACAATCAGAGCTGCATTTGGCCTATATGCAAATAGACCATTGCCATATATGGATCTGTGCCATTTACTTTGAACTAGACTGTGTTTACAGCATGAGCAGTTGTGAGTAGATACACTTGTTTTGAGAGCGAGAGCTGCATGTAGCCACGTGTGCACATTTTGTTTTGTCATTTTGTTCATATCCTTTGCTAGATAGAGTTATTAGCCCAGTTATAGATCATTTGTAGTCAGCAATAGGGGAGTGATTGCTTCCTAGAAGAGCACACAACGTGTATATTTCTAGACATCTTTGAAAAGCGAGTCAGGTAAAGAGCTTTTTTTTTGTCTTAAAGGGGCAGTGTTGTATTTTGAGACAGGCTTGAATAAGCTTAGTAGCCAGAAGGCAGAGGGTAGCATAATTTGTCTGATTCTCTGTTATAATGGTAGGGGAATAACAATGCATTTTATTTTGTAAAGTAAACAACACTTTCAGTCACCTCCTTGTCTGATTGACAAGTGGACAAACGGGTTAATGTCAAGCCCTGCATATTTTTATTTTAAGGAAATGGAAATCAACTGGGAAACGGAAAAAAGCATTAGCGGTCAAAATTGGTTAGGCTAAGGATACGTTTAGGAACAAGGGTTAGGTTGGTTAGGCGTATATTTAGTGAGGTTAGTATAAGAGTTAGGGAAAGGCTTAAAAGTTAGCATTGGGTTAGAGTGGTCTGCCGCCGTTCATTTTCTGCCTGTTGAAACGACCTCCTTTTCATGAACATGGTCCAACAGTCATGGTTCGACTCAGGGGTTTGTTTTTAATTGTTGGTGTTTTGACTCTGGGTTGTGAGTATGAATGAAAGTATGAATGGGTGGCTTAAGGTGGGAGTGCAGGAGCACACATTTGTAAACCGAAACACAGTTAATTCTACATGACAGGAGCCTACATACAGACCCTATACTACCAACACACATCAATACAGACACATTGTGAAATCCAGTCCGTAAGACAAACATTTCGGTGATTTGTAACATGCGAGTCCTGAGCTGCAGTAAAGATGGATGGTTACATTCTATCAAGTGAAGCTGGTCTCACAGGTAGCAGTTAGAACACTGTGACATGATGTACGAGCAGCAAGTCTTACCTGTCCATCACACCTGTACATGTCACTCACATTCCTACCTACTGCCTGTACTCTTCATAAAATAACCCCCCCCCGTTAGTGCTGGGGTAGATAAAAGCCCTGCACACCCTGTAACTCCAAAGAAGTTACCACCTTAAACAGAAAATGAACAAAATAGCTAACAAAACATGAAAACAAATCATTTATTGAAGGTTTCACAGGAACAACCATTACATAATATAGGTTTGCTACGACATTGTACTAATGAAATAATATTGATCACATAATGTAGATATTATATAGAGCTCACATACAACCCGCGATAAGACTACGCAATTTATATGTTCATGAATGATCTCCATAGAGAAGATATATATATATATATTTAACTATAGTTACAGTAAGTAATAGGCTATCAAGAAAGGTCAGAGAATGAAATTGGAAAGGCAAATAGATTAAACTACACTGTAAAATGAACAATTCACAGGCTTGAAGCTTAAGTTACAAAGCATTAACAAGCATGACAAGGGCGGCAGGTAGCCTAGTGGTTAGAGCGTTGGGCCAGTAACCGAAAGGTCGCTGGTTTGAATACCAGAGCCGACAATGTGAAAAATCTGTCTGTGCCCATGAGCAAGGCACTTAACCCTAACTTGCTCCAAGGGTGTAAAACAACACATTTCACTGCACCTATCAGGTGTATGTGACCCCCCCATTTTTTTTGGGGGGGGGGGGGTCTTACAGTTACAAGGCAAAGCATGAAGAAAACAGGCCTACTCAGACCGAACAGCCTACAAGAAAAACATGTTCCTACAACCTTTCTGTAGAGTGTAGAAAAGGAGGAAGACACAGAACAAAGGCATTCCATTTATAACATTTCAAGGTAACTTTATCAAACCAAAACCAACCAACCAAACGATACCAAGTTACAGTAACCTGATCACCCAGGCCCAATCTCCACAGGATGTCACAGTATCTAAAGGCTTGTGTGGGGGATGAAACCAAATGCAAATAAGGCAGAATTCCTAAGGACAATAAAACTCCTTTGCATACAGTAGTTTAAAGTTCACCCTGTACAGATACAAGTTACCACAGATCATACATCCACATAGATGGCATCAAAGTTCTCTTCAGAAGTTTCTGAGATACCAAACATGGAGGAAACAGCATCACTAACGCACACATTTCAACAGTCAGTCCGCTGGATACTGTGTGAGAGAGGCCTTTTGGCCTCTTGACGGGGGAAGGGCCCTTGAGTGTTTTCCTTGTTTTCCTGGGCCATTTAACATGCAGACCCAGAGGTGACAGAGATCACATAAGTTAGGGCTGAGCCTACAGGACAGTTTAATTCTGTCATTATCAAACCTGAGGGTATGTTCTCTTACAGGTGTCAGTTAGAATAAGCCTTTTCATATTCAAACTGACACAATGTACACTTGTGTTCTCGCTCTAGTGAATATTCTTCATGTGTGATTTAAGGGAACTGATCTGACTAAAGCATTTGTTGCAATCGTTGCAGCGATACGGTTTCTCTCCAGTGTGAATTCGCTTGTGGCGTGTTAGATCACCCGATGATGTAAAACCTTTCCCACATACAGAACACTTAAAAGGCTTCTCCCCTGTGTGAGTCATCATATGAAGTGACAGTTTTCTGCTATAAATGAACCTTTTGCTGCAGACATGACACTGATGTGATTTCTCCCCTGTGTGAGTCTTCATATGTTCTCTAAGGACTCCCTTCCAAGTGAAGTTTTTGCCGCAAACAGTGCACAGATACGGTTTCTGTCCCGTGTGAATTCCCTGGTGGTCTTTGAGATAACTCAATGATGTACAGCCTTTTCCACAAATAGGACACTTATGCAGCTCTCTCTCTGTTTTAGTCCCCGGATCTCTCTCTGTGTGGATCCTCATATGCTTTTTCAGATAACGTTTCTCCTGGAAGCACTTGCCACAATCACTGCAGAGATAAAACTGTTTCTCTGATTGATTTTCTCCTCGTTTCTCCCCTGTGTGAGTCCTCATATGTCTCGTCAGATCACATTTCTGAATGAATCTTTTGCTGCAAACATGGCATTGATGCGGCTTCTCCCCAGTGTGAATTCGCTGATGGATTTTTAGAACGTTTGGATATGCAAAGCCTTTTCCACATATAGGACACATATGCAGTCTTCTCTTTTTGTGACTCCTCAATTCTCTCTCTGTC
Source organism: Coregonus clupeaformis (assembly GCF_020615455.1). Lineage (NCBI taxonomy): Eukaryota > Metazoa > Chordata > Actinopteri > Salmoniformes > Salmonidae > Coregonus > Coregonus clupeaformis. The sequence continues at coordinate 37,279,876 of NC_059218.1, forward strand.
AGAGTCCCTGGTTCTCTCTCCGTGTGAATCCCTGGTTCTCCCTCTGTGTGAGTCCCTGGTTCTTTCTCTGTGTGAGTCTTCATATGCACCCTCAGGTAACTCATCGTTCGGAAGCTTTTGCCACAATCGCTGCAGAGATATGACGGTTTCTCTCCAGAGTGATTCACCTCGTGTTGTTTCAGCCCACCCAATGATTTAAAGCATTTTTCACAAAGAGGGCACTTGTATGACTTCTCCCCTGTGTGAACTCTCATATGCTTTCTCAGTTCATGTTTTTGACTGAACGTTTTGTCACACTCTTTACACTGATATGGTTTCTCCCCTGTGTGAATCTTCATATGCACTTTTAATGTTGCCCTTTGAGTGAAGCGTTTCTCACATTCATTACAACAATATGGTTTCTCCCCTGTGTGAATCCTCATATGGTCTTTTAATGATGACCTTTGAGTGAAGCATTTCTGACATTCTCGGCAACAATATGGTTTCTCCCCTGTGTGAGTCCTCATATGCTTGACCAGATGCCCCTTGCGGTAGAAGCATTTGTCACATTCTTTACACTTATGTGGCTTCTCACCTGTGTGAATTACCTGATGTATTTTTAAAAGACCTGAGCTAGTAAAGCTTTTAATACACACAGGACACTTGAAGGGTTTCTCCCCCGTGTGATTTCTCTGATGTACTTTATAATGGCTTACATTATAAAAACTTTTACTGCACACTGCACACTTGTATGGTTTCTCAATACCATGAAACTTCTGGTGGTGTTCCTTCAGGTAGCGTGGTCTTTTAAAGCACTTATTGCACACAGGACAGAGACATGGATTTGCTCCATGAGTTTTCTGATGTATTTTCAGAGTGCCTGGCGTGTTGAAACATTCATTGCACACAGGACAGCTGTATGGTTTTGCATCTGGGTGAGTAGTGCTCATATGCTTGTCGAAGTCAGTCTTGACTCTGAAGGATTTGCCACATTCTTTGCACAGATATCTTTTTTCACCTGTGTGAATTCGCTGATGATCTTTTAAAGAAGCTGTGCAAAGAAAGGATTCACTGCACACAGGACACTGCTGTGGTCCCTTTTTCTCACCTGTGTGAACGTTTTTGTGTCGCTGTAGACCGTTTAGTGATTTAAAGCTTTCACAACAGAAAGGACATTTGTGTCGTTTCTCTGCTTTGTGAATTCTCTGATGTACTTTTAAACTGACTGGTGCCTTAAACTGTTTAATGCACACAGGACACTTGTAGAGTCTCTTGCTTGTGTGACACTTCAATGGTGCTTTCTGCTCATTGGTTGTCTTGGCCTCAGTGCAGACTTGAGAGCTTTGTCCTTTCTTTGCCCGGGTTCTCTTTGACCCCGACGGTAGCTCTTCACTCTCCTCCTCATCAATACTTACAATGATTTCACTTGGCGCTGCAGAACAGTCTGGATTTACTGCAGAGAGGGGCTGAGAGTCACTGGTTGGTTCTGATGCTCTGTAGTCCTCTTCATCTGATTCTGATTGGGCCTGTTCAGTTGTGTTGGTGGGTAGAGAGTCCCTTTTGCTGTCCTGATCGCAGTCACTTTCCACACAGCGAGGAATAAATATCAACTGTATGACCTCTGTGGTAGCAGACCTAAGTCTTTGAAGCTGCTCTTCCTCCTGACTGGTCCTGAGTTTCTCCTGTTCCTCTGTAATCGGTGTGGGCTCTGGGTCCTCCTGCCCCAGACTGGGGCTCCACTCCTGCTCACAGTGCTGCTGCTGTTTAGGGGGAACCTCCTCTTCAGGGAGAGTTAGCTGTTGGGGGTCTGGAGAGGAAGAGAGGAGTAAAAATACTTAATAAACTTCACATTCTGAATTCTCTATGCCGTGCTTAGGGCATGCTCTGGGCGCTGCTAGGGTTGTGACGGTCATGACATTTTGTCAGCTGGTGATTGTCAAGCAAATAACTCCCGGTCTCACGGAAATTGACCGTTAATTATCAAACACGTTTAGCCTCCCCTGGCTTCCACGCATAGCCCACAAGCCACTAGGGTTGGCAGATGTCTGGAATATCACATTTTCCCATTAACCTGTCCAAACATGGACCTGTCCAAACATGGACCTGTCCAAACATGGTTGATATACGATTGTATGGTCTATCTTTTCTTACCCGGGGCAGGGGGACCGTGTCGTTGCGTTGCCTAGTAATGCAGCCTGTGTCATGCACAAACCACCGATTTAAAGTCTAATCATTAGACTACAATGTGGAAATCATCTTACCAATATTGTATTTTCTTGTGTGCAAATAAATACATAAATATAAACTAATCATATGGTGATATGTGGTACGGATAACTTTGAATGGTGATTTCGGACTATTTCAACTGAGATCGAGTGCGCATGTTCATCATAGAAGACCTCACTAAGGAAGTCTTCTTGGGAGAGCGAAGCAAACAGTCACACTGTGCTCACCAGCAGGCCAGCGTAGAGCTCACATCCTCCCTACTGATGTCATTGGAGGAGATGATGACCCACTGGCATGGTGGAGTGGGAATGAGGGTCGCTTTCCGCTCTTGGCCAACGTCGCCCTCAAATACCTCTGCAACTGTGCAAGAAGTGTTCCATCTGAACGTGTTTTCAGTAGGCCATATTGTTACCCCACGCCGCACTCTATTAATGCTAGAACATGCATGTGTTCCTTGCCAGAAACCTTTAGGTAGGTTAATATATAATGAAAAGAAAAATAGTCAGAATGGTTCTTCACTGCACTTTTCCTTTGTTTAATTTTCAAAGCCTGTATTCACAGATGCGTCTTATTCAAAATAAATGTAGCCTGGGCTATAATATTCTGTTGTGTGCCTTAAACTTATTTGCACTGTTATTTAGTTGGTTAATTTCATACATATTGTTGACTTTATTTATTTTGTCTTGTGTAGCCTATCCAAGTGTGGGTTATTCTTGTTATAGGCAACATACATTTTGTGTTCCAGCTTATCGAAAGTGCTGCTGTGGGAGTTTTTATGTAATCCCCGTTGCGCAATTCAAGGACATGAATAAACACTTCCACAATAATATAAATATCTGTTTAGAAGTTTAACTTCTACAAGTAACGTTTACTGCAAATTGTATTGACAGTAGCCTAGTGTAGGCCTAAATTATTGGCTGTGTGGTTTGCAAGGATTTTCCATCGGCACACAATTTGTTTTTCCTAAAGCTTTGGTCAGGTGGAGGCCAGAAACGTATACGGTTTGTTTAAACTTCCATTCAATTATTCTATCTTGCAATTGTTGGTTCTCCCATATTTTTTTTTAGGCTGTTCACAAACAATACTTTCTGAGATAGAACTGTTACTGGCCTGACACTGTCTGTGATTTATTTAGAATTCAAGGCACACTTAACCAGCATGGCTACCACAGCATTCTGCAGCGATACGCCATCCCATCTGGTTTGGGCTTAGTGGGACTACCATTTGTTTTTCAACAGGACAATGACCCAACACACCTCCAGGCTGCCTCGAAACCATAATGACTTGGAGAAGATCTGCAAAGAGGAGTGGGACAACATCCCTCCTGAGATGTGTGCAAACCTGGTGGCCAACTACAAGAAACGTCTGACCCCTGTAATTGCCAACAAGGGTTTTGCCACCAAGTACTAAGTCATGTTTTGCAGAGGGGTCAAATACTTATTTCCCTCATTAAAATGCAAATCAATTTATAACATTTGACATAAGTTTTTCTGGATTTTTTGTTGTTATTCTCTCTCACTGTTCAAATAAACCTACCATTAAAATTATAGGCTGATCATGTCTGTCAGTGGGCAAACGTACAAAATCAGCAGGGGATCAAATACTTTTTCCCCCTCACTGTACATACACATACATACATACATACATACATACATACAGTGGGGGAAAAAAGTATTTAGTCAGCCACCAATTGTGCAAGTTCTCCCACTTAAAGATGAGAGAGGCCTGTAATTTTCATCATAGGTACACGTCAACTATGACAGACAAATTGAGAGAAAAAAATCCAGAAAATCACATTGTAGGATTTTTTATGAATTTATTTGCAAATTATGGTGTAAAATAAGTATTTGGTCACCTACAAACAAGCAAGATTTCTGTCTCTTACAGACCTGTAACTTCTTCTTTAAGAGGCTCCTCTGTCCTCCACTCGTTACCTGTATTAATGGCACCTGTTTGAACTTGTTATCAGTATAAAAGACACCTGTCCACAACCTCAAACAGTCACACTCCAAACTCCACTATGGCCAAGACCAAAGAGCTGTCAAAGGACACCAGAAACAAAATTGATGACCTGCACCAGGCTGGGAAGACTGAATCTGCAATAGGTAAGCAGCTTGGTTTGAGGAAATCAACTGTGGGAGCAATTATTAGGAAATGGAAGACATCCAAGACCACTGATAATCTCCCTAGATCTGGGGCTCCACGCAAGATCTCACCCCGTGGGGTCAAAATGATCACAAGAACGGTGAGCAAAAATCCCAGAACCACACGGGGGGACCTAGTGAATGACCTGCAGAGAGCTGGGACCAAAGTAACAAAGCCTACCATCAGTAACACACTATTCCGCCAGGGACTCAAATCCTGCAGTGCAAGACGAGTCCCCCTGCTTAAGCCAGTACATGTCCAGGCCCGTCTGAAGTTTGCTAGAGTGCATTTGGATGATCCAGAAGAGGATTGGGAGAATGTCATATGGTCAGATGAAACCAAAAATAGAACTTTTTGGTAAAAACTCAACTCGTCGTGTTTGGAGGACAAAGAATGCTGAGTTGTATCCAAAGAACACCATACCTACTGTGAAGCATGGGGGTGGAAACATCATGCTTTGGGGCTGTTTTTCTGCAAAGGGACCAGGTCGACTGATCCGTGTAAAGGAAAGAATGAATGGGGCCATGTATCGTGAGATTTTGAGTGAAAACCTCCTTCCATCAGCAAGGGCATTGAAGATGAAACGTGGCTGGGTCTTTCAGCATGACAATGATCCCAAACACACCGCCCGGGCAACGAAGGAGTGGCTTCGTAAGAAGCATTTCAAGGTCCTGGAGTGGCCTAGCCAGTCTCCAGATCTCAACCCCATAGAAAATCTTTGGAGGGGAGTTGAAAGTCTGTGTTGCCCAGCGACAGCCCCAAAACATCACTGCTCTAGAGGAGATCTGCATGGAGGAATGGGCCAAAATACCAGCAACAGTGTGTGAAAACCTTGTGAAGACTTACAGAAAATGTTTGACCTGTGTCATTGCCAACAAAGGGTATATAACAAAGTATTGAGAAACTTTTGTTATTGACCAAATACTTATTTTCCACCATAATTTGCAAATAAATTCATAAAAAATCCTACAATGTGATTTTCTGGAATTTTCTTTCTCATCTTGTCTGTCATAGTTGACGTGTACCTATGATGAAAATTACAGGCCTCTCTCATCTTTTTAAGTGGGAGAACTCGCACAATTGGTGGCTGACTAAATATTTTTTTCCCCCACTGTACACACACACATATACATATATTTGATTGTATATGTTATATACAGTGGCTTGCGAAAGTATTCACCCCCCTTGGCATTTTTCCTATTTTGTTGACTTAAAACCTGGAATTAAAATAGATTTTTTGGGGGGGTTTGTATCATTTGATTTACACAACATGCCTACCACTTTGAAGACGGAAAATATTTTTTTTTCAAGAAATAAGACAAAAAAAACAGAACTTGAGCGTGCATATCTATTCACCCCCCCCAAAGTCAATACTTTGTAGAGCCACCTTTTACAGCAATTACAGCTGCAAGTCTCTTGGGGTATGTCTCTATAATATTGGCACATCTAGCCACTGGGATTTTTGCCCATTCTTCAAGGCAACTGCTCCAGCTCCTTCAAGTTGGATGGGTTCTGCTGGTGTACAGCAATCTTTAAGTCATACCACAGATTCTGAATTGGATTGAGGTATGGGCTTTGACTAGGCCATTCCAAGACATTTAAATGTTTCCCCTTAAACCACTCGAGTGTTGCTTTAGCAGTATGCTTAGGGTCATTGTCCTGCTGGAAGGTGAACCTCCGTCCCAGTCTCAAATCTCTGGTAGACTGAAACAGGTTTCCCCTCAAGAATTTCCCTGTATTTAGCGCCATCCATCATTCCTTCAGTTCTGACCAGTTTCCCAGTACCTACCAATGAAAAACATCCCCACAGCATGATGCTGCCACCACCATGCTTCACTGTGGGGATGGTGTTCTCGAGGTGATGGGTTTGCGCCAGACATAGTGTTTTCCTTGATGGCCAAAAAGCTCAATTTTAGTCTCATCTGACCAGAGTACATTCTTCCATATGTTTGAGGGAGTCTCCCACATGGCTTTTTGCGAACAACAAACATGTTTGCTTATTTTTTTCTTTAAACAATGGCTTTTTTCTGGCCACTCTACCGTAAATCCCAGCTCTGTGGAGTGTACGGCTTAAAGTGGTCCTATGGACAGATACTCCAATCTCCGCTGTGGAGCTTTGCAGCTCCTTCACGGTTATATTTGGTGTCTTTGTTGCCTCTCTGATTAATGCCCTCCTTGCCTGGTCTGTGAGTTTTGGTGGGCGGCCCCCTCTTGGCAGGTTTGTTGTGGTGCCATATTCTTTCCATTTTTTAATAATGGATTTAAAATGGTGCTCCGTGGGATGTTCAAAGTTTTGGATCGTTTTTTATAACCCAACCCTGATCTGTACTTCTCCATAACTTTGTCCCTGACAAAAAGTGGTGTTGCAGACTCTGGGGCCTTTCAGAGCAGGTGTATTTATACTGAGATCATGTGACATTTAGATTGCACACAGGTGGACTTTAACTAATCATGTGACTTCTGAAGGTAATTGGTTGCACCAGATGTTATTTAGGGGCTTCATAGCAAAGGGGGTGAATACATATGCATGCACCACTTTTCCGTTATTCATTTTTTAGAATTTTTGAAATAAGTTATTATTTTCATTTCATTTCACCAATTTGGACTAATTTGTGTATGTCCATTACATGAAATCCAAATAAAAATCAATTTAAATTACAGGTTGTAATGCAACAAAATAGGAAAAACGCCAAGGGGGTTGAATACTTTTGCAAGGCCCTATACCTCGTCTTAGCAAGCTCTTTGGCAGCAAGCTAAGCTTTTTTAGCTATAATATTGAGTTAGTTTGTTTTTCAAACATTAGCTGGCTAGCATCAAGTGTAGGCGATAGAAAAATGGCCTTAAAAACAGCTTTAGATTAGTTTAGAAGACTGAAGTTGTTGTTGTTTTTTTTACCGGAGAATTACCTTTGATACATATTTTTATAACTAGCTAACTCCTTGTTCTATCTGTGTACTATAGGTGCCATTAATGTAGCAGATAGGATCTTTGTTACCACGTGAGTTGCGTCAGGCAGGCTAGGTAGTTAGCTACTAAACTTCAAGTTGAAACAGTTTTAGTTACCTGAACCTAGTAGTGAATACGATACGTCCACGGCTAGTGATTCAGCAAACACAATATGTTGTTAACCGATTGCTTGATGTAAATGGTCGCTACAAACCTGCTCCTAAATGATCCAGAAGAAGCCCCCGTAGACGGTCGTTCTCTCCCTGTACCTCTGCTACTGTCTTTTCTACCACAACAAATATATCCACTGCCGCTGTTGTTAGCCGCTCCTGGTACTCTTCTAACGTCTTCTCCGCCGAACCAAATATCTCCATAGCCGCTGCTGTTAGCCGCTCGGTAATAAACGCACCCAACACCTGTAGTTTGGACATTTTAAGGACAGATCAAACTCCAGACGCTCAAACTACATATTCCTATTAGACCCACACTTCGTGCTGAAAACATGCAACTTGAGCACCATCACCGCTATGAGGTATGCAAGAATAACTAAATACTTCCGGGTCATGAATTTGTGGAATCGTTCAGAATAAGAGTCCTGTCCTGTATACGTAGCAAATTAATAATTATGGAGAAAATGATGGAGAATGTGCACAATTATCGAAATGTTATACTACTTATCATACAAAGAATAATTTAAAGTATTTCTATAAGATGTTATTATTATTGTGTGTTTTTTAAAGCCTAAGTGGTCAGCAATGTTTTTTGCGTGGGTACTCGCAAAAAACATCATTTTACTCCTATCATTTATTGCAGCATACATAATTGCCTGTATGTTGTGTTGCAGTAAAAGGGGGGTACTCAGGATCACTTCTACTTACCAAATCCACAGAGTTCACACCCCCAGGATCGTCATTGCTATTATTGTGGCCCTTAAAGATTGGGAAATCCGCTTAAATCGAAATATTTGCATATTAGATAGGTTTTATTTACACAAATACATGTGCATAGGTAATCCCTATGACATGTCGTGTCTACACTTGACATATACATGCAACGTCTGCTATCAAAATACGAAGATAGCATTGAAAAGACGCACAAAAGTCACTTTGTGTTCAGATCTGGCTGACCACTTCAGGAGGTGGTCAGGGATGCATTGTGTGCGGATTTCTCCTCGGTCTGGAGGCGACCAGGCTACCGAAAGTGCATACAGTGGGTGACGTCATCAGCACTCCTCACACAAGTCTCCAGAAAACATGTGTTTTGGGACCGAGAGGCACCTTTTCATTATAACTTTGGTGGAAATACGCGTTCGGAATTCCATGATCAGAACTCTATGATCAGAATACTAAAGCTGCATGAACTGTCAAGTCTAGACACAGCCTATTGTATGGAGCGAGATACCTGCCAAAATGTTGAATGTAGGTACTGTTAGGATGGTAAGAAAATCCATATGTAAATTGTTATGATCTTAAGAAAAGCCATGCGTGAAACATGAAACGTAAACATTACAATTAATCTGTGAACATACAAACACCATGTTACGATTACGGGCCAACATTTTCGGCTTGAACAAATCTTAAGTTGCAATTCTGACGTACAATAACACCTTTCAGAGTTTTGGCAGTTTCATCTCATCAACAAGAAAAAGGTACACCAAAAGGCCTGTGATGAGTGCCACATGAACAAGCATAACACAGTATAAAAAAAAACGGAAGTCAGGGAAACCAGAATGAGGTATTGTGCACGTTTTAAAGTTAAAAGTCTCCATTCTTTATTACTACTCAGTTGAGTTTACTTCACATTTAGGTAGCTAATGTAATGGATTTGTTTGCCAGCAAAAGTCTAGATAGCACTAGCTGTATTATGCCTACAACAATGAAGTTTCAGTCCGCTAGGTGTATCTCTACAGCATGGGCATATGGACTTTGAAATGAACAAGGGAGAGGTTAAACATAGGCATGAGATTATTCCCACACTTTACAATAACTCTGTTGCAGTGGTCTTAGGTAGTCTCCGTATAGGCTATGCCCTCCATCGCGACACTGCTGCCCAGTTGAAGAGCTTGTGATCTCCATGCAGCACCACAGCACCATGCGCCTTGGGAAAAGCACCCCTCAGCTTCAGATGTCCTTCTGGAGGCATGCAGCCATAGAGTCATTATACCCTAATGTAGGCCTATTTGCCTACTAGCCAAATAAAAATGCAGAGCATGCATGATGCGTGCAACTCGTAATTTCAACATATTTTAACATTTAATTCATCCTTCATTCAGTTCAGTCAGTCAGTATGTCATCCATTTAGTCATTTGTCTGAGTTGCAATAGGAACTCAATCAAAGAGAATAGAACAGTCTTATCCATTTGTTTTTTTAAATCCATGTGTGTATTCAAAATTATCTAAATTCTCCAAATGTCTTTAGCCTATCACATTAATAATTCAACGTTTAATTTAGGCCTATCCAAATAAAAGAATAGGCCTTCAACTTGTAGGCATTGCAATTTAGGCTATCATTTTGGGTACTGGCGTCTTGCGGAATAATTTTAGAACTCTATTTGAGTTTTATAACTGTTTTTTATTATAAGGCTCCCCTTAAAAACAGACCCTAGTTTACAGGCCTCTAAATACATTTTAAACAAAATAGTTGAAGGAGCACGTGCAGTGACTGATAGGGGAAACAGATCTGCCAATAAGAATAGGCTATAGATAGTCTTGACCATTTGGGACCCCTTGGCTATTTCGCTCAGGACAGGTTATAGCCAAGACTTAATCAATATTTAGTTTTGTCTTATTTATTGATATGGATATAGCCTCTGCGTGATGGGGTTGTGCAACGCAAATGGCTCTAACAAGCCTTCATACAGAGTGGAATTTACTAATACAACAGTCAAAATGCCTAATATAAGGCCTACAGTCCTTGCTCCCAAATACTGGAAAAAGTGTGATTCATTAGGTTACATGATCACCACAGTAGCCCCACGCAGCTATAAAAATAAATTATGCAATTATATGGCCATTAAGTAACACACAACAGCATGGCATATTTAGAGAGCGCAATGGGCCTAAATCATATTTACTTTCTATGTTGCAGCTCAGGCGGTTATTCTAGACAAGGTTCTTCTGTGTCTTTATCATTCTCACACAAGTCATTTGCTGAAGGCCCAAACCTATACTACGCCATGTACTGGTATAACATCGTTATTGAATGCAGTTCTAAAACAATTTCTAGACTTTTATTTTGGAAATGAAACTGGAAGCTGCAAAGCAACTCTAATGTCTGGGCTGGAGTTGCTTGATTGACTAGCTAACTTCGACTAGCTATGTTCGGTTCATGTCCTTTGCAGATGCCACATTAATGACAAAGGATGTACATATAAAAAAGATCTGTAACCGGAGTAAAGGGAGACGTAAAGTATGAATTGAACATGTAAATGTTCATTCATAGTCGTAACATAGAGTATGTACGTTTACAGATCTAATTTAACGTTTACGTTTCATGTTTCACGCATGGCCTTTCTTACATCTTAACAATTTACGTATGGATTTTCTTACGATCCTAACGATATGTACGTTCAACCTTTTGGCAGCTATCTCGCTCCATGCTATTGACTCCTAATGATAAGGCCAAACTGTCTTTGGCCTTATTCCTGTTGGTGTCGCTTATTCTTGCTGGCCTCACATAGATCTCCTCAGCAAAATGTAAAATGTACTTCCGGGTCACCGAATTTCGGAAATGTTCAAAATAGTAGTCCCCAACGTCATAGTAGAATACAGGGATGGAAATCAAGCTAGCCTGAGGCTAGTACTTTTCATAGCGGGCTAGTAGAAAATGTGCCCAATTTATGGAGCGAGATCATCATGCACGCTCTGCACTGGCTAGTAGGCAAATAGGCCTACATTAGGGTATAATGACTCTATGGCTGCATGCCTCCAGAAGGACATCTGAAGCTGAGGGATGCTTTTCCGAAGGCGCATGGTGCTGTGGTGCTGCATGGAGATCACAAGCTCTTCAACTGGGCAGCGGTGTCGCGATGGAGGGCATAGCCTATCCGGAGACTACCTAAGACCACTGCAACAGAGTTATTGTAAAGTGTGGGAATAAGCTTATGCCAGACTTAGCCTACGTTTAACCTCCCCCTTGTTACTTTCAAAGTCCATATGTTCATGACCTGATTCATATAAATCATGTAAAATTATTAGAAATTCATATTAACCCCTCCTACAGAATATGCTTTGGCAAGATTTTGAGTGAAGAAATCAATATCAAAATATTATTATTTATTTTTTTGGAGTGGCAAAGACTCCAGTGGTCGTACATAATTCATAGATTCACCAAACATCTATTATTATTCTATGTTTCATTATTCCTGGTAGATACTACTGGTTATATTTGCAGACAGAGCCCAGAGAATGGGATGGTGCAATATTGAATCAGTCATATTTTGATAAGGTGCATGCATTGGGATGTCCACGTCACCCAGAGATATGCATATGCTGTAGAGATACACCTAGCGGACTGAAACTTCACTGTTGTAGGCATAATACAGCTAGTGATATCTAGAATTGCGCTGGCAAACAAATCCATTACATTAGCTACCTAAATGTGAAGTAAACTCAACTAAGGAGTAATAAAGAATGGAGACTTTTAACTTGAAAACTTGCAGGATAACGCTTTCCGGTTTCCCTGAATTCCATTCTTTATACTGTGTTATGCTTGTTCCCGTAGCACTCCTCACATTCCGTTTGGTGTACGTTTTTTTTGCTGGTCAGAATTGCAACGCAATATTTGTTCAAGGCTGAAATGTTGGTCCATAATCGTAACATGGTGTTTGTATGTTCACAGATGAAATGTCAGGATTACGTTTGATGTTTCACGCATGGCTTTTCTTACTAGCATAGCAAATTATGTATGGATTTTCTTAAGATCCTAACGATATGTACGTTCAACCTTTTGGCAGTTATCTCGCTCCATACAAACTAGCCTGTCTGCTAGAGAAACCTGGGGAAGATCTCAATTGCATACTCCTCCTGTCCTCTCCTTCTCAAAAACCCATTAGAGGAGAAGGTCAGAGAGGAGGAACCTCTGGCTTTCTCATCCAATGGGTTTTGAGGAGATGAGGAGAGAGGACTAGGAGTATGCATTTGAGATCTTACCTTTGTCTTTTCAAATATCGCATCGCACAGATTTTTGACCGGAGCCATTCTTTTCCTTTTAGATTGGTGTGTATTGTTGTGAATTGTTAGATACTACAGCACTGTTGGAGCTAGGAACACAAGCATTTCTCTACACCCGCAATAACATCTGTTAAATATGTGTATGCAACCGATCAAATTTGATTTGAGCTTCAATCAAATAAAAAAAGTAAGGATCCAATGACAGACAAAGTCCCCCACTGAACAGAGAATGGGTTTGGGAGACTGTACAGTACATCTCTACCTGATAGACCTACTGTATGTACGTCAACAACGGTTGAGAAACCATAAACCTACAGTGCATTCGTAAAGTATTCAGACCCCTTCACTTTTTCAAAATTTTGTTACATTACAGATTTATTTTAAAATATAATAAATTATTTTTTATCCTCATCAATCTACACACAATACCCCATAAAGACAAAGCGAAAACAGGTTTTTAGAAATGTTTGCAAATTTATAAAAATAAAATAAAAACAGAAATAGCTTATTTACATAAGTATTCAGACCGTTCGCTATGAGACCCGAAATTGAGCTCAGGTGCATCCTGTTTGCATTGATCATCCTTGAGATGTTTCTACAACTTGATTGGAGTCTACCTGTGGTAAATTCAATTGATTGGACATGATTTGGAAAAGCACACACCTGTCTATATAAGGTCCCACAGTTGACAGTGCATGTCAGAGCAAAAACCAAGCCATGAGGTCGAAGGAATTGTCCTTAGAGCTCAGAGACAGGATTGTGTCAAATCACAGATCTGGGGAAGGGTACCAAAAAATGTCTGCAGCATTGAAGGTCCCCAAGAACACTGTGGTCTCCATCATTCTTAAATGGAAGAAATTTGGAACCACCTAGACTATAGCTGGCTGTCTGGCCAAACTGAGCAATTGGGAAAGAAGGGCCTTGGTCAGGGAGGTGACCAAGAACCCGATGGTCACTCTGACAGAGCTCTAGAGTTCCTCTGTGGAGATGAGAGAACCTTCCAGAAGGACAACCATCTCTGCAGCACTCCGCCAATCAGGCCTTTATGGTAGAGTGGCCAGACAGAAGCCACTCCTCAGTAAAAGGCACATGACAGCTCACTTGGAGTTTGCCAAAAGGCACCTGAAGGACACGCAGACCATGAGAAACAAGATTCTCTGGTCTGATGAAACCAAGACTGAATACTTTGGCCAGAATGCCAAGCATCACGTCTGGAGGAAACCTGGCACCATCGCTAAAGGTGAAGCATGGTGGTGGCAGCATCATGCTGTGGGGATGTTTTTCAGCGGCAGGGACTGGGAGACTAGTCAGGATCGAGGGAAAGATGAACGGAGCAAAGTACAGAGAGATCCTTGATGAAAACTGCTCCAGAGCGCTCAGGACCTCAGACTGGGGAGAAGGTTCAACTTCCAACAGGACAACAACTCTAAGCACACAGCCAAGACCACGCAGGAGCGGCTGCGGGACAAGTCTCTGAATGTCCTTGAGTGGCCCAGCCAGAGCCCGGACTTGAACCCGATCGAACATCTCTGGAGAGACCTGAAAATAGTTGTGCAGTGACGCTCCCCATCCAATTTGACAGAGCTTGAGAGGATCTGCAGAGAAGAATGGGAGAAACTCCCCAAATACAGGTGTGCCAAGCTTGTAGCGTCGTACCCAAGAAGACTCGAGGCTGTAATCGCTGCCAAAGGTGCTTCAACAAAGTACTGAGCAAAGGGTCTGAATACTTACGTAGCTGTGATATTTCAGTTTTCTATTTTTAATAAATGTGCAAACATTTCTAAAAACCTGTTTTTCTTTGTCATTATGGGGTGTTGTGTGTAGATTGATGAGGGGGGAAATTATTTCATCAATTTTAGAATAAGGCTGTAACGTAACAACATTTGGAAAAAGTAATGGGGTGTGAATACTTTCCGAATGCACTGTATATAATAACTCCCTTTGTGTTAACGGGTCCTCGCTCCTGGGCCTGTATTATTATCGTAGTCACAAAGTAGGAGTACTGATCTAGGATCAGTTTTACCTAGATCATCATAATGAGGAAGGATTACATGGACGGGGAACCTGATCCTAGATCAGCACTCAGCACTCTGAAGCTGCATTTCCACCTAAGACTTACCCCGGTGTTTTACAAAGAAAGGCTCAGACTTTTGTGTTTCCACTCCACAGCCCGGCTCCAGTGTTTCGCTGGTCCTCAGTGGTCCAAGGACAGGCCACTTATACTTTTTCAGCCTGCCTTTAAATAACAATGGCTGACGGTGAACATAAGTTAACACCTTTCACGGTTAACACCTTCTCACAAAGCAGTTGTCATGAGGTTGCAGAGGTTGTTGATTCTGCTTGCCCCAAGTCTGTATTGTCACACATCTGATGTAAACAAAATAACACTAGAGCTCACATTAACATAAACACTGGTGACACACTGGTGTCGGGTGCAAATTCACCATGAGAGGCTTTATGAATACCAGCCCTGCTGTCTTGTTCAGACAGCCATGTAAAATAAAAACAAAATAAAGTTTATTCAAAATTACAATCATTCAACAACCATTTTATTCAGACATTTTTGTCAACAATGAGCATTGTCCTTTAACAATAACTAAACCTTCCTTTAAATGAAGATAGAATGAAACAGGATATTTGAACTGTCTTCTATCATTAATCAGTATGGACTCCTGCTGCTTACAAATCCACAGACTGCTCTCTTCAAAATAAGCAACATATTTTCAAATATCGCATGGCACAGATTTTGGACCTTGGCTAGTTAAAATTGTGGCCTAGTAGCCTGGCTGACCAGTGCCCAAAATCCATGGTGTGTTGTTCTCTTCCAGGTGTCAGTTAGAATAAGCCTTTCCATCTTCTGACTGACACATTGGACACTGTTATGTGTTCTCTCTCTTGTGAACATTCTTAATGTGTGATTTAGGGGAACTACTCTGATTGAAGCATTTGTCACAACCGTTGCAGCGATACGATTTCTCTCCTGTGTGAAATCGCTTGTGGCGTGTCAGATCACCTAATGTTGTAAAGCATTTTTCACATATAGAACACTTATATGATTTCTCCCCCGTGTGCGTCTGCATATGTTGCGTCAGGACTGTGCTCTGAGTGAAGCTTCTGCTGCAAACGTTGCACTGGCATGGTTTCACTCCGGTGTGAATTCGCTGGTGGCTTTTTAGAATACTTAATGATATCCAGCGTTGTCCACATACAGAACACTTAAATGGTTTCTGGGATTTCTCCCCTGTGTGTGTCATCATATGACGTGACAGGTATCCGCTCTGACTGAAGCTTTTGCTACAAACGTTACACTGAAGTGATTTTTCTCCTGCGTGAGTCTTCATGTGTTCTGTCAGGACTTGCTTTCAAGTGAAGCTTTTGCCGCAAGCAGTGCACATATATGATTTCTCCCAGTGTGAATTCCCGGGTGGTCTTTGAGATAACTCAATGATGGACAGCCTTTTCCACAAAAAGGACCAACATTTTTGTTCTTCCAATTGGTAGTTACAGTCTTGTCCCATCGCTGCAACTCCCGTACGGACATGGGCGAGGCGAAGGTCGAGAGCCATGCGTCCTCCAAAACACGACCCTGCCAAGGCGCACTGCTTCTTGACACACTGCTCGCTTAACCTGGAAGCCAGCCAATGTGTCGGAGGAAACACTGTACAACTGGTTACCAAAGTCAACGTGCATGCGCCCGGCCCGCCACAACGAGTCGCTAGAGCGCGATGGGACAAGGACGTCCCGGCCGGCCAAACCCTCCCCTAACCCGGACGACGCTGAGCCAATTGTGGGCTACCTCATGGGTCTCCCGGTCACCGCCGGCTGCGACCGGAAGACCCGGGTCTGTAGTGACGCTTCAAGCACTGCGATGCAGTGCCTTAGACCGCTGCGCCACTCGGGAGGCCTCAAACAGGACACTTATGCAGATCTCTCTCTGTGTGTGAGTCTTCATATACACTCTCAGGAAACTCATTGTTCAGAAGCTTTTGCCACAATCGCTGCAAAAATACAATGCTTTCTCTGATTGTTTTTCTTCTGGCTTCTCGTCACAGTGAACCTGCTGGTGGCGTTTTATAATACTTTATGATGTATAGCCTTTTTCACATACAACAAACTTAAATGCTTTCTCCCTTGTGTAGATTCGCTGGTGGAGTTTGAGATAACTTGATGTGAAGCATTTTCCACATACAGAACACTTGTATGGTTTCTCTGCAGTGTGGATTCGCTGGTGGCGTTTTAGAAGACTTAACGATGTAAAGCCTTTCTCACATACAGGGCACTTACATGATTTCTCCCCTGTGTGAGTCCTCATATGCTCTGTCAGGTGTCCACTCAGAGTGAAGCTTTTGCTGCAAACGTTACACTTAAATGGTTTCTCTCCCATGTGAGTCCTCAAACAGTGAGGGAAAAAAGTATTTGATCCCCTGCTGATTTTGTATGTTTGCCCACTGACAAAGACATGATCAGTCTATAATTTTAATGGTAGGTTTATTTGAACAGTGAGAGACAGAATAACAACAAAAAAAATCCAGATAAAACGCATGTCAAAAATGTTATAAATTGATTTGCATTTTAATGAGGGAAATAAGTATTTGACCCCTCTGCAAAACATTACTTAGTACTTGGTGGCAAAACCCTTGTTGGCAATCACAGAGGTCAGACGTTTCTTGTAGTTGGCCACCAGGTTTGCACACATCTCAGGAGGGATTTTGTTCCACTCCTCTTTGCAGATCTTCTCCAAGTCATTAAGGTTTCGAGGCTGACGTTTGGCAACTCGAACCTTCAGCTCCCTCCACAGATTTTCTATGGGATTAAGGTCTGGAGACTGGCTAGGCCACTCCAGGACCTTAATGTGCTTCTTCTTGAGCCACTCCTTTGTTGCATTGGCTGTGTGTTTTGGGTCATTGTCATAATGGAATACCCATCCACAACCCATTTTTAATGCCCTGGCTACTGTTTCCACCTCCATGTTTGACGGTGGGGATGGTGTTCTTGGGATCATAGGCAGCATTCCTCCTCCAAACATGGCGAGTTGAGTTGATGCCAAATAGTTCGATTTTGGTCTCATCTGACCACAACACTTTCACCCAGTTCTCCTCTGAATCATTCAGATGTTCATTGGCAAACTTCAGACGGGCCTGTATATGTGCTTTCTTGAGCAGGGGGACCTTGCGGGCGCTGCAGGATTTCAGTCCTTCACGGCGTAGTGTGTTACCAATTGTTTTCTTGGTGACTATGGTCCCAGCTGCCTTGAGATCATTGACAAGATCCTCCCGTGTAGTTCTGGGCTGATCCCTCACCGTTCTCATGATCATTGCAACTCCACGAGGTGAGATCTTGCATGGAGCCCCAGGCCGAGGGAGATTGACAGTTCTTTTGTGTTTCTTCCATTTGCGAATAATCGCACCAACTGTTGTCACCTTCTCACCAAGCTGCTTGGCGATGGTCTTGTAGCCCATTCCAGCCTTGTGTAGGTCTACAATCTTGTCCCTGACATCCTTGGAGAGCTCTTTGGTCTTGGCCATGGTGGAGAGTTTGGAATCTGATTGATTGATTGCTTCTGTGGACAAGTGTCTTTTATACAGGTAACAAACTGAGATTAGGAGCACTCCCTTTAAGAGTGTGCTCCTAATCTCAGCCCATTACCTGTATAAAAGACACCTGGGAGCCAGAAATCTTTCTGATTGAGAGGGGGTCAAATACTTATTTCCCTCATTAAAATGCAAATCAATTTATAACATTTTTGACATGCGTTTTTCTGGATTTTTGTTGTCGTTATTCTGTCTCTCACTGTTCAAATAAACCTACCATTAAAATTATAGACTGATCCTTTCTTTGTCAGTGGGCAAACGTACAAAATCAGCAGGAGATCAAATACTTTTTTCCCTCACTGTATGCTCAACCAGATGTCCCTTGCGATGGAAGCATTTGTCATATTCTTTGCACTTACAGTGGGGAAAAAAAGTATTTAGTCAGCCACCAATTGTGCAACTTCTCCCATTTAAAAAGATGAGAGAGGCCTGTAATTTTCATCATAGGTACACGTCAACTATGACAGACAAATTGAGGAAAAAAAATCCAGAAAATCACATTGTAGGATTTTTAATGAATTTATTTGCAAATTATGGTGGAAAATAAGTATTTGGTCACCTACAAACAAGCAAGATTTCTGGCTCTCACAGACCTGTAACTTCTTCTTTAAGAGGCTCCTCTGTCTTCCACTCGTTACCTGTATTAATGGCACCTGTTTGAACTTGTTATCAGTATAAAAGACACCTGTCCACAACCTCAAACAGTCACACTCCAAACTCCACTATGGCCAAGACCAAAGAGCTGTCAAGATCACAAGAACGATGAGCAAAAATCCCAGAACCACACGGGGGGACCTAGTGAATGACCTGCAGAGAGCTGGGACCAAAGTAACAAAGCCTACCATCAGTAACACACTACGCCGCCAGGGACTCAAATCCTGCAGTGCAAAACGTGTACCCCTGCTTAAGCCAGTACATGTCCAGGCCCGTCTGAAGTTTGCTAGAGTGCATTTGGATGATCCAGAAGAGGATTGGGAGAATGTCATATGGTCAGATGAAACCAAAATAGAACTCGACGTGTTTGGAGGACAAAGAATGCTGAGTTGCATCCAAAGAACACCATACCTACTGTGAAGCATGGGGGTGGAAACATCATGCTTTGGGGCTGTTTTTCTGCAAAGGGACCAGGACGACTGATCCGTGTAAAGGAAAGAATGAATGGTGCCATGTATCGTGAGATTTTTAGTGAAAACCTCCTTCCATCAGCAAGGGCATTGAAGATGAAACGTGGCTGGGTCTTTCAGCATGACAATGATCCCAAACACACCGCCCGGGCAACGAAGGAGTGGCTTCGTAAGAAGCATTTCAAGGTCCTGGAGTGGCCTAGCCAGTCTCCAGATCTCAACCCCATAGAAAATCTTTGGAGGGAGTTGAAAGTCCGTGTTGCCCAGCGACAGCCCCAAAACATCACTGCTCTAGAGGAGATCTGCATGGAGGAATGGGCCAAAATACCAACAACAGTGTGTGAAAACCTTGTGAAGACTTACAGAAAACGTTTGACCTGTGTCATTGCCAACAAAGGGTATATAACTAAGTATTGAGAAACTTTTGTTATTGACCAAATACTTATTTTCCACCATAATTTGCAAATAAATTCATTAAAAATCCTACAATGTGATTTTCTGGATTTTTTCTTCTCATTTTGTCTGTCATAGTTGACGTGTACCTATGATGAAAATTACAGGCCTCTCTCATCTTTTTAAGTGGGAGAACTTGCACAATTGGTGGCTGACTAAATACTTTTTTCCCCCACTGTATGTGGTTTCTCACCCGTGTGATATACTTGCTGTATTTTTAAAAGACCTGAGCTAGCAAAGCATTTAGTGCACACAGAACACTTGTGATTTCTCCTATGTGTGGTTTTTCCTCTGTGTGGGTGAACTGATGCGTTTTAAAATGGCTTGGAGTCTTAAAGCTTTTATTGCACACAGGACAGCTGCATGTCTTTACTCCTGGATGAGTAGTAATCATATGCTTGTTGAAGTATGTCTTGGATCTGAAGGATTTGCCACATTCTTGGCACTTAAATGATTTCTCACACGTGTGAATTTGCAAATGATCTTTTAAAGAGTCTAAGTAGGCAAATCCTTTACCACACACAGCACACTCGTATTATGGCTCCCCTGTGTGAAGTGTCTGGTGTCGTTCTAAACTCCTTAGAGGTTTTAGGACATGAAGGACATCTCTGAAGTGGAGGTTTCTCTCTATTGTGAATTCTCTGATGTACTTTTAAACTGCTCCTGCTCACAGTGCTGCTGCTGTTTAGGGGGAACCTCCTCTTCAGGGAGAGTTAGCTGTTGGGGGTCTGGAGAGAAGGAGAAGAAATAGGTAGCAGTCATTTCCAGTTTGAATATTGCAGCTAAAAAGACAGTAATCCGTACAGAAAGGAGGTCTTTCCAGCTTCACCGCAACATTTTGGAATATTTATTCAAACCAACTGACATTCTCACTAGGGAACATGATCGCCGAAAAACGGGAGCCTCTTGGAATGCACATCTGGACTATTTTTGTTAAGAGATCTAGAATTAGGAGTTATGGTTGATGATAGGACTTAGACAAGTTGTAAATGCAACAAGTACTGATATTGTATCATATAAGATCACTCACAGATTTCCAAGAAAAAAACAAATTGAGACATCGAGACTTAGATATATTTCTACAGATATATTTCTACAGGAAATACAAATATAAAACCTCTATACTATATTTACATCATATGACAGTGTTTTAGGTTGACAATCATTCTATTACACAATTTCTGATATCACAAGCCGGAAATGCATCACCTATGCCTCTACTGCCATTCATTCCAATTAGACTCTGGCATCTTTCTAGAGCGCTGACATTCCGACCTGAAGATCACTGACATCATGATTTGAATCGTTAATTTTCCGAGTTCCCAGTTGTCTTGAAAGCACCATAAAATCAGACCCTAGTCCAGGGATCATCAACTAGATTCAGCCGCGAGACGATGTTTTCTTGAGTGGATGGTCATGGTCGGCTCAAAATAAAAGTGACATAATTAAGAACGTGTGTAATGAGTCGGATTCTGTATTTTCACATGCAAAAGTGATTGCTTTTTATTTTTTAAACGCTTTATCTGCCTTCCCAATGAAAACTAGTTTGAAAATTCTAACATTTATTTTATGCTGCTTTGTTGACAACGTGACCGAGTGGCACAGATTACCCTACCATCTAACCCTACACTCATGAAAATCCCACCACCATACTCCACCTAATCTGTCTAGGACACCACCATTCAACACACCCTGTAACTCTTCTGACGTCAAATCTCGTACACCCAAATACTTATTTGAAGCTGCCACCACAACCTCAGTTTTCTGCGACATACGTTCCATCCCTGCAGTACAGTTGATAACCATTACTATAAACGCTAAAAATCCAATCTTACTGAAGCATATACCACTCGTTGGCCTATCCCTCTGTACTGGTACAGCTCTACTACTCACACCACTCCTCTCAGGCTCGGGCTCCTCACCACACCTTCCCCCTCTTTCATTTCACCTCCAGAACTCGAACTGGCGTCCGGCTCACTCTGTTTGAACTTGACACCAATCTTCCTCGACATACCCTTCAACAGATTTAACCCTATCCTCTGCCTCCCTCAGTCTTTTTAATCTCTTCTCGCTTTCCCTCCAATCCTCCTCCCTTAACCAATTACCCAACTCCTGAAAATATTCCACTTTTCCAAGTCAAAATCTCTTTCTTCCCTCCTCGAGGGACATGCTACAACCTGTACTCGACCTACCCAAAAGCAAACTGTCTGGGCTTCCTCTACCGAACTGGCATCATGAGTCCTATTCCCCTAAGCAGGTAGCTTAGTGGTTAAGAGCGTTGTGCCAGTAACCGAAAGGTCGCTGGTTCTAATCCCCAAGCCGACTAGGTGAAAAATCTGTCGATGTGCCCTTGAGCAAGGCATTTAACCCTAATTGCTCCTGTAAGTCGCTCTGGATAAGAGCGTCTGCTAAATGACTAAAATGTAAATGTAAATACTTCGGTTGTCACTAGTTACCACAGCCACAAAGTCATAAACCACGCCTATTTCTACAATTTATCTTCTTAAAATGTGATTTTAAACCTAACACTAACCACACTGCTAACCTTATTCCTAAACCTAACCTTAAATTAAGACCAAAAAGCAAAACAATTTTTACGATTTAGCCAATTTGGACTTTGTGGCTGTAGAATGTAGCGGAAGCCATTTTCTTTCCATATTCCATATCTGCTTCCTGGTCGACGAAACAGTGACATGTTGAGGACTCAATGAAATCCAGCCAGAGGCGGGGGGTAATACATTGCTAGCCAATGAAAACACAGAATTGTTGGGTCCATGGTACGCGTTAGATGATGTCATTCTAACGCGACATGCGTTGCCAGACACAACAAACCACCAATGATGTCGAACTCATTCCACTGAGGGCCGAGTGTCTGTGGGTTTTTAGTTTTTCCTTTCAATTAAGACCTAGACAACCAGGTGAGGAGTTCCTTACTAATCAGTGACCTTAATTCATCAATCAAGTACAAGGGAGGAGTGAAAACCCCGCAGGTACTTGGCCTTCCATGGAATGAGTTTGACACGTGATGTAAACCCATCATCGTACACCACACACACGTAAACATAAATAAATAAACAGAAAACTGATTTGAATCAAAACATCATTTATTCAAACAACTAATGGAAAAGAATGAAAAAGCATTGTGATAGGATAGTACATGCAGGCCTGCGGTCGGCTCCAGCATATAGACAGAACAGAATAATACGAGTAGAGAGAGGGGGCGTCCCGGGAATCTCTCCTTCCTCCTGAAGTGTGCACTCGTTCACCAATCCCTCCCACAAAGGGCACACTTCGGGAGAAAGGAGAGATCATTGGGACGCACCCAAAGATTCCTAAACAAGTGGGATCAACAAGTTAACTAGCTATGGTTTCGGCAAATATTCTTGAATAAATTGAGTTTACACACACACACACACACAAAGGTAAAGATCAAATGATCGAGAGTCTCAACTCATTTATACCAAGTCTATCTATAGTTGTTCATAGACTTGGCTAACAAGACTGATGTTTACAGCTTTGTGAAATGACTCAACTGTGTGTATGTCTGCGTGTTACTGTCATAGACAGGTATAAACAGATAAAAGCCAACTAACTTGTGCCGTCTGGTGAACAGATTAGAACTGGTAACACGTTTAACGTCAGCATGCGTAATAAACCATTACAGCATGCTGACTGAGCATATTACGTCAGGTATGTCATTCACAGATGTCATCTTTGTTTACATTGTGTGGGACGTTTTACGGTTGTGAAAAGACTGTCTGTCTGACGCAGTGCATATGTTGTGTACTCTGACACACACACACACACACACACACGCACGTTTGTGGTAAACACACTTATCATACTAGCTTGTTTACATGTGCACACTGTTGTGCTACAGAACCCTATTGGCACCCTGTTTCCTATAGACGTTTGACCAGGGCCCGTAGGGTATCATTTTGGACGCAGCCTGGGTCTTAGCCACTCATAAAGAAACAGAGCAGCACAGAGTTCTGCGCTTAGAATGAACATAGATATATAATTTATAGAAGCTGAAGGAGCTGATGAGTTACCCATAGGTGGTGGTAAAAACTAAAGGGAAACAAACACAAAATATACGATGAACTAAAACTAACTTTCAATCTCATTATAATTTCTTAATGTTTAAAAACAACAAACCAAAAGGGTAGGTGAGTGAGAACACTAACTTGCCAGACAAGCTCTTCTGTAGAGTATAAACATCACACACACAATGGATACACCAGCCAACTCAGAAACAACACACACCCACCAACAGCACAATACTAAAAAATACAAAGTATTTTTTCTTTGTCTTTAAAGCTGTTCCTTTACAGAAGCCTTGGGAATGACTGTCAGTCAACACAAGCTGCTGGGGGCAACAACATCGCCCAACACTGTTGCTTGGCAACTGAGATGCAAATCACTTCATGGGTTTACAGGAACTGAAACGGACCACTTCCGGGTCATCAGAGGCTGAGAGTGTGGCTCGGGGTCACGGGGACCTGGAGGAGGGTGGGTTGATGAAGGTACCCCAACACTACAACCTCCCTCCCCTGCCACCCCCCCTACAGAGCCTCTCTGTCTGTGCTGCTCTGGGGTTCCAGACAGCTGTCAGTCAAACAGACCCTGACTTCTCAGTCAGGCTAGGGCCTTCCGTCGTCCAGTCCTAACCTCCCCAACCCTCTCTATTCCATGTCTCTCTTCCTCTCAGTCATCTCCACAGAGGTAAATACTGCCGCTGGCCTTGGGAACACACTGCAGAAGTTACACACAACGCATGGCTGGACTGGAGAAACCAGAAATGAACACACACCTCTCCTCCTTCTGTCTTCTACCTCTCCTCCTTCTGTCTTCTACCTCTCCTCCTTCTGTCTTCTACCTCTCCTCCTTCTGTCTTCTACCTCTCCTCCTTCTGTCTTCTACCTCTCCTCCTGGTCCAGCCTTCCTGCATCTCTTAAAACTCTCCCTGCTCCTCTCCTCTCCTCCTTCCCTCCCTCCGCTCTCTCTCGCTCCATGAGCTAAGTGGTTAACACACACACCTCATCACAACGAGAGGGTAAAAAGCTCTCAGCCCATTAAACTCAATCCACAAAAAAAAAATGCTTTTTAGTTTCAATTTTTCTTCTCTCTCTCCATCAGTCTTCTCTTCTGCATTAGTTTCTAGGCTCCTCCTCCACTCCGATGGTGTGGGAGGTGGCCAGCGGTTCTCAGCAGTTGATTGGTTGTTTGGGTCCTCTGGGCGTGGTCTAATGTGTGACCCGGTTCAGCCCACTTTGGCCCAGGTGAGGAAGGAGGGGATGTCTCTGACCGGCACATTCCTGGTCAGGGCTTTGACCCGCAGGTTACGGTCATCTGTCAGAAGAACCACCTCCCGACGCAACCGCACCGGACCGTCTGGTAGAGAGGAGGGGGGGAGGGAGGGGTGGAGAGAGGTAGAGGTTGGGGAGGGGAGAGGAGGTTGGGGAGAGGAGGGGAGGGGGGTAAGGAGGGGAAGAGGTTGGGGAGAGAGAGAGAGGAGGGGTGCAGAGGTTGGGTGGGGAGGGGAGAGAGGAGGGGTGACGAGGTTGGGAGGGGAGGGGAGAGAGAGGAGCGGAGGGAACAGAGGGGAGCAGAGATTGGGGGGGATGGTGGAGAAGAAGTGGGGGGGAGAGGAGTTTGGGGGAGGAGAAGATAGAGGGAAAGAGGGGGGTTAATATAAAAGTATAGACAAATCAGGCATGATGTAAATGTGTGGTGGTATGCAAGGTTTTTATCTACCTCTCTGTGCAGGCATGAAGTCCTTAGCCTTGTCTTTGCAGTAGTGGAGACAGCAGGACAAGATGACATCATCATTGTTCCCCTGGAGAGAGAGAAAGGGAGGTAGGGGGCGGGGAGCGACCGGTAAATCTAAAGCTGATTTTCAACGACAGCCCAAAACTGGATGAAAATACATTGATATGCAGTCAGACTGCTCCAAACTAATTCACATACTAGAGATGGTAAAACACTGCTCTCTTAACAGAGGATATGGGTGCTTATACACACCTTAAAACACACACACACACCCCTTCTCTCTCCCCACACACACACCTGTTGTCCGGAGGTGTCTTCGCTGCGGAAGGCGATGGACTCCAGTTGACTTCCTCTGCTGGTCAGCGCTCTGAGACAGGGCTCCCTGGCCTCGAACCCTCGCTCCAAAAACGCCACGGCAACCTTGGCCTTCTCCTGGACCGCCCGTGCGTGGGCCGCTCCCCCACCGCCAGGGTTACCACGGGAACCACCGCCGCCGCCACGAACACCGCCGGAGCCTCCGCAGCTCTCTTGACCCTTCGCCAGACCATCCAACTCTGTTATCACTGGAGAAGGGAGATAGAGAGAGGGAGAGGGGGGAGAGAGAGAGGGGGAGAGAATGGGGAGGGGGAGAGAGAGAGAGGGGGAGAGAGAGGGGGAGGGGGGGAGGGGGAGAAAGAGGGAGAGAGAGAGGGGGGGAGGGAGAGAGAGAGAGGCAGAGGGCGGAGAGAGAGGGAGGGAGAGAGAGTGGGGAGAGAGAGGGGGGAGAGAGAGAGTGAGTTTTATAAAACCTTTATTTTATACTTAATAATTAACACAAATAATGACACTGTGCCTTTTCAGAAATTAAACAACAAATGTGTCATTCCTATTTATTATTATTTTTTAAAACAAAAAATACAATAAAATAAAAAATCATATACATTCAACTAATTTCTTCAACAAAAAATAGTTTCCCCTTCTCCACAAAACACACCGCTCCTTCGTAAACCCACCTCTCCTCAAACAATGGGAGATCTTTTACAGCCGAAAATAACTCAAAATCCACTTTTATTCTTGCTTTCACTAATCCTTTATAAACACATCTTACATCCTGCCCATATCCAGTTTCTATCTTATGTTTCCTACTCAGAAAAATGTACATCTTAGCTTGCCCCAAAATAAGATGTAACAGTTGATATTTCCTTTCTGTTGCTTATTAGATTGAAACCCCAAAATAAAAACAGTGTTATTGAAAATCTCCCCTACAGCTGTAAACAAAGACTCCAGTATTTCAAAGAGAGGCTTTATCCTCTCACACTCTATAAAACAGTGACAATTTGTTTCTCTTATGTTATAAAAAGGACATCTATCTCCAACATCTGAGTTAATAACAGAAACAAAAGCATTAACTGCAAACCTTCCATTGCATGTCACCAGTGCCCTTCTGTAACGGTGGCTTGTACAGTGCTCTCCATGCTGGCTTTACCTCGTCACCAATGCCCAGTTTTACCCTCCAAGTATTTTCTATTCTTCAATGCATCTTTATTAAAAACCTTGACACACCCCTTATATAAGTACAGTGGGGAAAAAAAGTATTTAGTCAGCCACCAATTGTGCAGGTTCTCCCACTTAAAAAGATGAGAGAGGCCTGTAATTTTCATCATAGGTACACGTCACGACTTTCAACTCCCTCCAAAGATTTTCTATGGGGTTGAGATCTGGAGACTGGCTAGGCCACTCCAGGACCTTGAAATGCTTCTTACGAAGCCAGTCCTTCATTGCCCGGGCGGTGTGTTTGGGATCATTGTCATGCTGAAAGACCCAGCCACGTTTCATCTTCAATGCCCTTGCTGATGGAAGGAGGTTTTCACTCAAAATCTCACGATACATGGCCCCATTCATTCTTTCCTTACACGGATCAGTCGTCCTGGTCCCTTTGCAGAAAAACAGCCCCAAAGCATGATGTTTCCACCCCCATGCTTCACAGTAGGTATGGTGTTCTTTGGATGCAACTCAGCATTCTTTGTCCTCCAAACACGACGAGTTGAGTTTTTACCAAAAAGTTATATTTTGGTTTCATCTGACCATATGACATTCTCCCAATCCTCTTCTGGATCATCCAAATGCACTCTAGCAAACTTCAGACGGGCCTGGACATGTACTGGCTTAAGCAGGGGGACACGTCTGGCACTGCAGGATTTGAGTCCCTGGCGGCGTAGTGTGTTACTGATGGTAGGCTTTGTTACTTTGGTCCCAGCTCTCTGCAGGTCATTCACTAGGTCCCCCCGTGTGGTTCTGGGATTTTTGCTCACCGTTCTTGTGATCATTTTGACCCCACGGGGTGAGATCTTGCGTGGAGCCCCAGATCGAGGGAGATTATCAGTGGTCTTGTATGTCTTCCATTTCCTAATAATTGCTCCCACAGTTGATTTCTTCAAACCAAGCTGCTTACCTATTGCAGATTCAGTCTTCCCAGCCTGGTGCAGGTCTACAATTCTGTTTCTGGTGTCCTTTGACAGCTCTTTGGTCTTGGCCATAGTGGAGTTTGGAGTGTGACTGTTTGAGGTTGTGGACAGGTGTCTTTTATACTGATAACAAGTTCAAACAGGTGCCATTAATACAGGTAACGAGTGAGGACAGAGGAGCCTCTTAAAGAAGAAGTTACAGGTCTGTAAGAGCCAGAAATCTTGCTTGTTTGTAGGTGACCAAATACTTATTTTCCACCATAATTTGCAAATAAATTTATAAAAAATCCTACAATGTGATTTTCTTTCTCAATTTGTCTGTCATAGTTGACGTGTACCTATGATGAAAATTACAGGCCTCTCTCATCTTTTTAAGTGGGAGAACTTGCACAATTGGTGGCTGACTAAATACTTGTTTTCCCCACTGTATTTCCCATTCACCTCATCCAAACCCACCTCTTCCAACCCTCTCAAATCCAGTAATAACGCCTTTCTTTCTGACTTTGGGATATTGGGTGTAATCCTCAGTCTTGGAAATGAGACGTTTTCATCTTGTACTTTCTTCTTGTGACTATTAAGCGTAAACCACTCTTCTGCTGACAGAGCCTTCCCAGCAGTTGTCCGACAATCCTTTCCGACCTCACCCCTAAATGTTCAGCCACCCGTCTTCCATCCATTAAGGTGGGCCCAGCCATGGCCATTAACTGTTTTAGGGTGATGATTTTGCCCTTCACCAGAATATTGGAGAAATGTGGAACAGCTGCAGTTGTACAATCCAGTCTTGCCCCATACACCAGAGGTTCCTCCAGCAGCCAATCCACTGACTCCGCTGGAGTGCGTCTGGACACCTTCATTATGCGCCAAACCTTTAGACCAGGGGTGTCAAACGTACAGCCCGCGGGCCGGATCAGGCCCGCAAACGGGTTTAATCCGGCCCGCGAGATGATTTCGGAAAATAAATAAATAATAATAAATAAATAAATTAAGTATAAAAATGCGCTGCAATTTTTCAATAAAATAAACTGCTGTTCCAATTGCGTCCACTGGATGGCGCAATAGCAATTGTGTTAAGCAAGCAAACTGTTTATACCGGGGCAGAGCAAGTAGGTCAAGCACGTGCAGCCAATGAGCTACTTTGTTTTGCCCGCGATATTTATTACGGCTTTTACTTTTAACATTATGTGCTTTGGCACCCTCATTGCCCCAATATGTCTCTGTCAAAAAAGAGAGGACGCAGAGTGCAGAGTGTTCCAAGAAAAATGGTCATCCTATTTATTCACGGAATTGAATGGGAAAGCTGTATGTTTGGTGTGTTCAGAGCATGTTGCAGTGCTGAAAGAATATAACCTTCGTCGCCACTATGTGAGTCTTCATGCCGACAAATATGACAACTTTCAAGGACAGCGGAGATGAGAGAAGGTGAATGAACTGTTGGCGGGTCTGAAGAAACAGCAGTCTGTGTTTACTCACAGCTGAGACATCAGTGACGCTGCAGTGAAAGCTAGCTACCTCATTGCTAATGAAATCGCAGTGGCTTCAAAACCATTTAGTGAGGGTGAATTTGTAAAAACATGCATGATGAAGGCAGCGGAGATTGTGTGCCCTGAAAAGCGGCAGGCTTTTGCAAATATCAGCCTGACAAGAAACACAGTTGCAGACAGGATTTCCGATCTTTCAGTGGATTTGGACAGCCAGTTGAAGCAAAAAGTAAAGTCATTTATTGCGTTTTCGGTTGCAATTGATGAAAGCACGGACATTACAGATGTTGCACAACTGGCCATTTTCATCCGCTGGAGTTGATGACACATTGACCATCACCGAGGAGTTTGTGGAGTTGGTGCCGATGACAGATACAACGACAGCAGCTGATATTTTTACCGCACTCGTCGGCGCGCTGGACAGGGTCGGAGTGGACTGGTCCCGCGCTGTCAGCCTGGCTACAGATGGTGCGCCCTCAATGATCGGGAAAAAAGCAGGCGTTGTGACAAAGTTCAGAGAGAAAGTGCAATCTGCAAATGGAGGACGTGATTTTTTGACTTTTCACTGTATTTTGCACCAGGAGGCTTTGTGTTGCAAGTCATTAAAGATGGATAACGTCATGAAGGTGGTCATCCAAACTGTTAATTTCATCCGATCCAGAAGCCTGAATTACCGTCAGTTTGACAGCCTTCTCAGAGAGAAAGACCACATCTATGGCCTGCCATACCACACTGAGGTAAGATGGTTAAGCCGAGGTGCTGTGCTGAGGCGTTTCTTTGATTTACGAGAAGAAATTGAACAGTTCATGGAAGAAAAGGGCAAACCAGTGTTAGAATTTCATTCCGCAGAATGGATGCAGGACCTTGCATTTATGGTGGATGTTACAGAGCACCTGAATAACTTGAACAAACAGCTGCAAGGGCGCAACAAAGTTGTCACGCAGTATTATGACAGCATACGTTCTTTCAAGTTGAAGCTGTCATTGTGGGAGACGCAACTTGCCGGTGGTGATGCAGCTCACTTCCCCTGTCTGAAAAAGTGTGCGCGACCCAACATGTGGCAGACATGAAGCGGTTCAAAGATAAAATAACGGGACTGTTACGGGAGTTTGAGCAACGCTTCAGATTTATGTTTATATGTTTTTATGTTGATGTGCTATTGTTTTTAATTGTTTTTATTTTATTTGTATATTTAACCTATTCTTGACTCTGTGGTTCTTGCACTTGTTTGGGGAACAGGATTTCATTATTTTTATCTACATTTCTGCCTGAGAAATGACACCCTGATATAGTTCTGTGATCTGTGATATACTTCTGTGAATCACTGAGGCATTGTGTGTTTGTGTGTTCTTTGTCCTCAGAACTTTCAAATAACTTGAGGTGTTTTATGATTAATAGTGATGTTGTGCTTTTGGACACTGTCCTCAGGCTCCAGCTTTATGTTTATATGTTTTTATGTTGATGTGCTATTGTTTTTAATTGATTTTATTTTATTTGTATATTTAACCTATTCTTGACTCTGTGGTTCTTGCACTTGTTTGGGGAACAGGATTTCATTATTTTTATCTACATTTCTGCCTGAGAAATGACACCCTGATATAGTTCTGTGATCTGTGAAACAGTTCTGTTAATCACTGAGGCATTGTGTGTTTGTGTGTTCTTTTTCTTTAGAATTTTCAAATAAACTTGACGTGTTTTATGATTAATAGTGATGTTGTGCTTGTACTATTTTGGACACACTGTCCTCAGGCTCCAGCTTTATGTTGTATGTTGATCGTATTAAAACAAAGAAAACAATCTGAAGTTGTTGTTTTTAAGTTATATATACCATGATTTTTCCGGTCCGGCCCACTTGGGAATAGATTTTCCTCCATGTGGCCCCTGAGCTAAAATGAGTTTGACACCCCTGCTCTAGACCCTTCACCACCCCTTAAATTCTTCCTCTTACTCCTCGGTACTTTGAAAACAGCTGCTTCATTTTCCATTGTTTCAATCTCCTCTTGACCTCTAATTTCATTTTCCAGCACCGACTCAGCGACCCCAGTCACGGTCTCACCGGCGGTTTCCCCTCCCTCTTTGTTCTGATCTACCACAATTGCCCCCGTAGCCACACTGCTTTCCTTTCCTACTTTTCCAACCACATCTGCCCACCTTCTCCCTTCCCCTGCACCCTTAGAATGTTCATCCCTTCGCTGTGGTGCATTAGCTGCACCAGCGCCTAAAGCTGCTACCGGGCTCTGCAAGCTCATTCTCGGGACAATAACGTATCAAATGCCCCTCTCTTCCACAGCCAAAGCATTTCATTGATTCAGTAGAGGCATAGATCACATAATGAAATCCGTCAATCTTAAAACTGAACGCTAAATTCAGTTCGTCACTATCCTTCTTTAAAATCAGATGCACTTGTCGCCAATGAGACACGACATGTTTCAGCAAAGGAGATTTGCATCGAAAAAGAACCATTTTTATTGTAGATACAAGTTGACCATTACGAGATAACTCTCGCTCCTACACTTCATCTCTAACAAATGGTGGCACGTTAGAAAGTATAACTTCCTTCGCCGGATTCATAAGACGAAATACCGACGTCTGTGTCTCCCGCAACACAACACCACTCTCAACTATCGCATTCACCTTTTCAATGGAATCTAAGAATATGCACTATTCATCCTCAAGGCTGATTTTATTATATCATACCCAATGATAGCACCCACTGCTAAGCTACGTTCTTCCACGGAACACCCTGCCGCAGCAGGAATCTTTACTTCATGCTGCCGACTAACTTTTTCAAACCACAACCCTCCGCGAGTGGCCATTGCAACCAGCCCTCGAAAAAAACAACCTCAACGATCACACCACCCCATACGTGCTTAGTGACAGTGAGACAAGATAACCTTAAAACAACTAAACTAATATATATATATATATATATATATATATATACACAGTGGGGGAAAAAAGTATTTAGTCAGCCACCAATTGTGCAAGTTCTCCCACTTAAAAAGATGAGAGAGGCCTGTAATTTTCATCATAGGTACACAAACTATGACAGACAAATTGAGAAAAAAAATCCAGAAAATCACATTGTATGATTTTTAATGAATTTATTTGCAAATTATGGTGGAAAATAAGTATTTGGTCACCTACAAACAAGCAAGATTTCTGGCTCTCACAGACCTGTAACAACTTCTTTAAGAGGCTCCTCTGTCCTCCACTCGTTACCTGTATTAATGGCACCTGTTTGAACTTGTTATCAGTATAAAAGACACCTGTCCACAACCTCAAACAGTCACACTCCAAACTCCACTATGGCCAAGACCAAAGAGCTGTCAAAGGACACCAGAAACAAAATTGTAGACCTGCACCAGGCTGGGAAGACTGAATCTGCAATAGGTAAGCAGCTTGGTTTGAAGAAATCAACTGTGGGAGCAATTATTAGGAAATGGAAGACATACAAGACCACTGATAATCTCCCTCGATCTGGGGCTCCACGCAAGATCTCACCCCGTGGGGTCAAAATGATCACAAGAACGGTGAGCAAAAATCCCAGAACCACACGGGGGGACCTAGTGAATGACCTGCAGAAAGCTGGGACCAAAGTAACAAAGCCTACCATCAGTAACACACTACGCCGCCAGGGACTCAAATCCTGCAGTGCCAGACGTGTCCCCCTGCTTAAGCCAGTACATGTCCAGGCCCGTCTGAAGTTTGCTAGAGTGCATTTGGATGATCCAGAAGAGGATTGGGAGAATGTCATATGGTCAGATGAAACCAAAATAGAAATTTTTGGTAAAAACTCAACTCGTCGTGTTTGGAGGACAAAGAATACTGAGTTGCATCCAAAGAACACCATACCTACTGTGAAGCATGGGGGTGGAAACATAATGCTTTGGGGCTGTTTTTCTGCAAAGGGACCAGGACGACTGATCCGTGTAAAGGAAAGAATGAATGGGGCCATGTATCGTGAGATTTTGAGTGAAAACCTCCTTCCTTCAGCAAGGGCATTGAAGATGAAACGTGGCTGGGTCTTTCAGCATGACAATGATCCCAAACACACCGGCCGAGCAACGAAGGAGTGGCTTCGTAAGAAGCATTTCATGGTCCTGGAGTGGCCTAGCCAGTCTCCAGATCTCAACCCCATAGAAAATCTTTGGAGGGAGTTGAAAGTCTGTGTTGCCCAGCGACAGCCCCAAAACATCACTGCTCTAGAGGAGATCTGCATGGAGGAATGGGCCAAAATACCAGCAACAGTGTGTGAAAACCTTGTGAAGACTTACAGAAAACGTTTGACCTGTGTCATTTCCAACAAAGGGTATATAACAAAGTATTGAGAAACTTTTGTTATTGACCAAATACTTATTTTCCACCATAATTTGCAAATAAATTCATAAAAAATCCTACAATGTGATTTTCTGGATTTTTTCTCTCTCATTTTGTCTGTCATAGTTGACGTGTACCTATGATGAAAATTACAGGCCTCTCTCATCTTTTTAAGTGGGAGAACTTGCACAATTGGTGGCTGACTAAATACTTGTTTCCACCCACTGTATATACACACACCCTGAAAACACAGATATCCAATAGAGTGAAAAAATGTCAGTCGCTCCCACAATCGCTCCTGCTTCCCGACTCACTCCCATCATGCACTCCGACTAGAGAGAGAGGGGGAGAGAGAGAGAGAGAGAGAGAGAGAGAGAGAGAGAGAGAGAGAGAGAGAGAGAGAGAGAGAGAGAGAGAGAGAGAGAGAGAGAGAGAGAGAGAGAGAGAGTGTCGAGGTGGTCGATGAAGCCTGTGTGTATGTAGTGTGTTAGTTACCTATGAGGGGCACCACCAGTATGTAAGTCCTAGACTGCAGTAGTGTCTTGAGGCCGGTGAGGTGATCGATGAAGCCGTTGGTGTCGGGGACCAGGAAAAGAGGACGCACCTCTAACTCCAACTGACCACACGTCTGTAACACCGCCTGCACGGAGGGAGACACACACACGCATGTTAACACACACACATATACACACTCCCGAGTGGCGCAGTGGTCTAAGGCGCTGCATCACAGTGCTAGCTGTGCCACTAGAGATCCTGGTTCGAATCCAGGCTCTGTCGTAGCCGGCCGCGACCGGGAGACCCATGGGGCGGCGCGCAATTGGCCCAGCATCGTCCAGGGTAGGGGAGGGAATGGCCGGCAGGGGATATAGCTCAGTTGGTAGAGCATGGCGTTTGCAACGCCAGGGTTGTGGGTTCGATAAAATAATGTATGCACTAACTGTAAGTCGCTCTGGATAAGAGCGTCTGCTAAATGACTAAAATGTAAATGATGTTAACGCACACACACACACACGTTAATACGCACAATAATTCAGGACATACAGTGGTGTCCAAAATTATTGACACCCTTAAAAAAGATGACCAATAATGAGTGTATAAAATAAATGCTGAGCTATATAGTATGCACCAAAAAATTGGGAAATTATATTATTTCATACTAATACAATCGCCCAGAGAAAGAGATTTAGTTTATTAAGTAATATTTTTTTCCTCAAAAAGGTAGGGGTCAAAATTATTGACACTCCTAAAGATTCTTATAAATAAAGTAGTCGAAAGTTTAGTATTTGGTCTCATACAGTGGGGAGAACAAGTATTTGATACACTGCAGATTTTGCAGGTTTTCCTACTTACAAAGCATGTAGAGGTCTGTCATTTGGAGAACAGGAGGGCTTCTTAAAGAAAAACTAACAGGTCTGTGAGAGCCGGAATTCTTACTGGTTGGTAGGTGATCAAATACTTATGTAATGCAATAAAATGCAAATTAATTACTTAAAAAGCATACAATGTGATTTTCTGGATTTTTGTTTTAGATTCCGTCTCTCACAGTTGAAGTGTACCTATGATAAAAATGACAGACCTCTACATGCTTTGTAAGTAGGAAAACCTGCAAAATCGGCAGTGTATCAAATACTTGTTCTCCCCACTGTATTCATAGCATGCAATGAGTACGTTTACATGCACAGGAATAATTCAATATTAAACTGATTATGGCATTAGTCATGTAAACACCTTACCTCTGCTCATCTTAAAATCGGTGGAAGGTCATAATGGAAGTAAGCCGATTAAAACACCTGCTTTTCTGAGCATCTTTCAAATTATTAGGTAAACATCTTAAATCGGCGTTCCAGCGGTGTATTTGTGCCAGCACTGGTAGCGCAAGCCTCCCTCTTTAGCACGAGTGAAGTGAGTTCAGAACAACAGTGTATGCGCTTTAGAAATAGTTTTCACATACAAACGTTATATGTCCGAACTAAGAATCAAATATACTTCCCAAAAATAACATGGTCGCTGTGGTAGAACGTTTATTTTGATTGACGATTTCCTGCATTTATCAAAGTACCATCAGGTAGCATGATTTCAGATGTGTCCATGGAAACAGCATTATTAGGGAAATCATTCTTCTAGCAAAGCATTTAAACATTTTAAACAAACTATTATATTAATCTGACTGTCCACAATAATCACATTATTGTGTGCATGTAATCTTACTCACTGACTACATCAAGCTTGTGGCTCTACAAACTTGTTGGTTGGATACATTTGCAGTTAATTTAGGTTGCGTTTCAGATTATTTTGTGTCCAATATAAAATGCATGGTAAATAATGTATTGGTCATTTTTGAGTCACTTTTATTGATAAATGTTACATATGGTCAAAGATCATACCCCTAAGAAATGCTAACCTCCCCTGTTATTGGTTATGGTGAGAGGTTAGCATTTGGTATTTGGTATTTTATTAGGATCCCTATTAGCTGTTGCAAAAGCAGCAGCTACTCTTCCTGGGGTCCACACAAAACATGAAACATGACATAATACAGAACATTATCAGACAAGAACAGCTCAAGGACAGAACTACATTTTTTTTTTTTTTTAAGGCACACGTAGCCTTCATATCAATACATACACACAAACTATCTAGGTCAAATAGGGGAGAGGCGTTGTGACGTGAGGTGTTGCTTTATCTGTTTTTTGAAACCAGGTTTGCTGTTTATTTGAGCAATATGAGTTGGAACGGAGTTCAATGCAATAATGGCTCTATATAATACTGTACGCTTTCTTGAATTTGTTCTGGATTTAGGGACTGTGAAAAGACCCCTGGTGGCATGTCTGGTGGGGTAAGTGTGTGTGTCAGAGCTGTGTGTAAGTTGACTATGCAAACAATTAATGTTTCTTATAAAAAGAAGAACTGATGCAGTCAGTCTCTCCTCAACTTTTAGCCAAGAGAGACTGGCTCTTGCATAGTATTTATATCAGCCCTCTGGTTACAATGAAGAGCAAGACGTGCCGCTCTGTTCTGGGCCAGCTGCAGCTTAACTAGGTCTTTCCTTGCAGCACTGGACCACACGACTGGACAATAATCAAGATTATGTCTTGGGGGTATGACCTTTGACCCTCTAACTTTCTCACTCATCATTATTCACAATTCATTCAGGATTTTCTGTAATCATGGTAGCATTCACATTCATGTAGAAGTGTTTAGAAAAATATTCCGTTCCTATTTATAATAAAAGTGAATCCAAAATGACAAAATACATTATTTACCATTAATTTCTATTGGGAACAAAATAATCTGAAACACAACCAAAACAAACAGCAAATGAGTCACAAGCTTAATGTAATCATTGCATGCTAGGAATATGTGACCAAATACTAAACTTTTTACTATTTTATTTAGAAATAATCTTTAGGGGTGTCAATAATTTTGACCCCTACATCTACATACAGTGAGGGAAAAAAGTATTTAATTCCCTGCTGATTTTGTACGTTTGCCCACTGACAAAGACATGATCAGTCTATAATTTTAATGGTAGGTTTATTTGAACAGTGAGAGACAGAATAACAACAAAAAAATCCAGAAAAACACATGTCAAAAATGTTATAAATTGATTTGCATTTTAATGAGGGAAATAAGTATTTGACCCCTCTGCAAAACATGACTTAGTGGCAAAACCCTTGTTGGCAATCAGAGGTCAGACGTTTCTTGTAGTTGGCCAGCAGGTTTGCACACATCTCAGGAGGGATTTTGTTCCACTCCTCTGTGCAGATCTTCTCCAAGTCATTAAGGTTTCGAGGCTGACGTTTGGCAACTCAAACCATCAGCTCCCTCCACAGATTTTCTATGGGATTAAGGTCTGGAGACTGGCTAGGCCACTCCAGGACCTTAATGTGCTTCTTCTTGAGCCACTCCTTTGTTGCCTTGGCCGTGTGTTTTGGGTCATTGTCATGCTGGAATCCCATCCACGACCCATGTTCAATGCCCTGGCTGAGGGAGGTTCTCACCCAAGATTTGACGGTACATGGCCCCGTCCATCGTCCCTTTGATGTGGTGAAGTTGTCCTGTCCCCTTAGCAGAAAAACACCCCCAAAGCATAATGTTTCCACCTCCATGTTTGACGGTGGGGATGGTGTTCTTGGGGTCATAGGCAGCATTCCTCCTCCTCCAAACACGGCGAGTTGAGTTAATGCCAAAAAGCTCAATTTTGGTCTCATCTGACCACAACACTTTCACCCAGTTCTCCTCTGAATCATTCAGATGTTCATTTGCAAACTTCAGACGGCCCTGTATATGTGCTTTCTTGAGCAGGGGGACCTTGCGGGCGCTGCAGGATTTCAGTCCTTCACGGCGTAGTGTGTTACCAATTGTTTTCTTGGTGACTATGGTCCCAGCTGCCTTGAGATCATTGACAAGATCCTCCCGTGTAGTTCTGGGCTGATTCCTCACCGTTCTCATGATCATTGCAACTCCACGAGGTGAGATCTTGCATGGAGCCCCAGGCCGAGGGAGATTGACAGTTATTTTGTGTTTCTTCCAATTGTGAATAATCGCACCAACTGTTGTCACCTTCTCACCAAGCTGCTTGGTGATGGTCTTGTAGCCCATTCCAGCCTTGTGTAGGTCTACAATCTTGTCCCTGACATCCTTGGAGAGCTCTTTGGTCTTGGCCATGGTGGAGAGTTTGGAACCTGATTGATTGATTGCTTCTGTGGACAGGTGTCTTTTATACAGGTAACAAACTGAGATTATGAGCACTCCCTTTAAGAGTGTGCTCCTAATCTCAGCTTGTTACCTGTATAAAAAGTCACCTGGGAGCCAGAAATATTTCTGATTGAGACGGGGTCAAATACTTATTTCCCTCATTAAAATGGAAATCAATTTATAACATTTTTGACATGCGTTTTTGTGGATTTTTTGTTGTTATTCTGTCTCTCACTGTTCAAATAAACCTACCATTAAAATTATAGACTGATCATTTCTTTGTCAGTGGGCAAACGTACAAAATCAGCAGGGGATCAAATACTTTTTTCCCTCACTGTATATACACTGCTCAAAAAAATAAAGGGAACACTAAAATAACACATCCTAGATTTGAATGAATGAAATAATCTTATTAAATACTTTTTTCTTTACATAGTTGAATGTGCTGACAACAAAATCACATAAAAATTATCAATGGAAATCAAATGTATCAACCCATGGAGGTTTGGATTTGGAGTTACCCTCAAAATTAAAGTGGAAAACCACACTACAGGCTGATCCAACTTTGATGTAATGTCCTTAAAACAAGTCAAAATGAGGCTCAGTCGTGTGTGTGGCCTCCACGTGCCTGTATGACCTCCCTACAACGTCTGGGCATGCTCCTGATGAGGTGGCGGATGGTCTCCTGAGGGATCTCCTCCCAGACCTGGACTAAAGCATCCGCCAACTCCTGGACAGTCTGTGGTGCAACGTGGCGTTAGTGGATGGAGCGAGACATGATGTCCCAGATGTGCTCAATTGGATTCAGGTCTGGGGAACGGGCGGTCCATAGTATCAATGCCTTCCTCTTGCAGGAACTGCTGACACACTCCAGCCACATGAGGTCTAGCATTGTCTTGCATTAGGAGGAACCCAGGGCCAACCGCACCAGCATATGGTCTCACAAGGGGTCTGAGGATCTCATCTCGGTACCTACTGGCAGTCAGGCTACCTCTGGCGAGCACATGGAGGGCTGTGCGGCCCCCCAAAGAAATGCCACCCCACACCATGACTGACCCACCGCCAAACCGGTCATGCTGGAGGATGTTGCAGGCAGCAGAACGTTCTCCACGGTGTCTCCAGACTCTGTCACGTCTGTCACATGTGCTCAGTGTGAACATGCTTTCATCTGTGAAGAGCACAGGGCGCCAGTGGCAAATCTGCCAATCTTGGTGTTCTCTGGCAAATGCCAAATGTCCTGCACGGTGTTGGGCTGTAAGCACAACCCCCACCTGTGGACGTCGGGCCCTCATACCACCCTCATGGAGTCTGTTTCTGATCGTTTGAGCAGACACATGCACATTTGTGGCCTGCTGGAGGTCATTTTGCAGGGCTCTGGCAGTGCTCCTCCTGCTCCTCCTTGCACAAAGGCGGAGGTAGCAGTCCTGCTGCTGGGTTGTTGCCCTCCTACGGCCTCCTCCACGTCTCCTGATGTACTGGCCTGTCTCCTGGTAGCGCCTCCATGCTCTGGACACTACGCTGACAGACACAGCAAACCTTCTTGCCACAGCTCGCATTGATGTGCCATCCTGGATGAGCTGCACTACCTGAGCCACTTGTGTGGGTTGTAGACTCCGTCTCATGCTACCACTAGAGTGAAAGCACCGCCAGCATTCAAAAGTGACCAAAACATCAGCCAGGAAGCATAGGAACTGAGAAGTGGTCTGTGGTCACCACCTGCAAAACCAGTCATTTATTGGGGGTGTCTTGCTAATTGCCTATAATTTCCACCCGTTGTCTATTCCATTTGCACAACAGCATGTGAAATGTATTGTCAGTCAGTGTTGCTTCCTAAGTGGACAGTTTGATTTCACAGAAGTGTGATTGACTTGGAGTTACATGGTGTTGTTTAAGTGTTCCCTTTATTTTTTTGAGCAGTGTATATATATATATATATATATATATTAATAATTAAAAAGCATTACTTGTTAAAGGGATACTTTGTGATTTTTGCACTGAGGCCCTTCATCTACTTCCTCAGAGTCTGATGAACTAGTGGATACAAAATGTCTCTGTGTCGAGTATGAAGGAAGTTAGAAGTAGTTTTGTGAGCAAATGCTAACTAGCGTTAGCGCAATAACTGGAAGTCTATGGGTATCCACTAGCATTTTACCTTTAAACAAAATATTTTTCTTTGACCAGTTTTATTAGTATAAAACACTATAATTTCCCAAAAAAAATGTACCATATGATGTAGCTCAGTATTTGAATGACTTATTTTATACAGTCATTTTTTTTTTCATCTTTATCAATAATGTCAAGCCCCACTGTACATCTAACGTCTCACATTATTCACTGCCCCACTGTATGTCTGTGAGTGTAAACATCTGCAGAATCACCAGATGTGTGTGTGTGTGTGAGTGAGTGTGTATATAGTGTGTATGTGTGTGTGTGTGAGTGAGTGAGTGAGTGTGTGTATATAGTGTGTGTGTCTGTGTGATTGTGTATATAGTGTGTGTGTGTGTGTGTGTGTGTATAGAGAGTATATAGTGTGTCTGTGTATATAGTGTGTATATAGTGAGTATATGGTGTGTGTGTGTGTGAGTGTGTACAGTGGGGGGAAAAAAGTATTTAGTCAGCCACCAATTGTGCAAGTTCTCCCACTTAAAAAGATGAGAGAGGCCTGTAATTTTCATCATAGGTACACGTCAACTATGACAGACAAATTGAGAAAAAAAATCCAGAAAATCACATTGTATGATTTTTAATGAAATTATGGTGGAAAATAAGTATTTGGTCACCTACAAACAAGCAAGATTTCTGGCTCTCACAGACCTGTAACTTCTTCTTTAAGAGGCTCCTCTGTCCTCCACTGGTTACCTGTATTAATGGCACCTGTTTGAACTTGTTATCAGTATAAAAGACACCTGTCCACAACCTCAAACAGTCACACTCAAAACTCCACTATGGCCAAGACCAAAGAGCTGTCAAAGGACACCAGAAACAAAATTGTAGACCTGCACCAGGCTGGGAAGACTGAATCTGCAATAGGTAAGCAGCTTGATTTGAAGAAATCAACTGTGGGAGCAATTATTAGGAAATGGAAGACATACAAGACCACTGATAATCTCCCTCGATCTGGGGCTCCACGCAAGATCTCACCCCGTGGGGTCAAAATGATCACAAGAAGGGTGAGCAAAAATCCCAGAACCACACGGGGGGACCTAGTGAATGACCTGCAGAGAGCTGGGACCAAAGTAACAAAGCCTACCATCAGTAACACACTACGCCGCCAGGGACTCAAATCCTGCAGTGCCAGACGTGTCCCCCTGCTTAAGCCAGTACATGTCCAGGCCCGTCTGAAGTTTGCTAGAGTGCATTTGGATGATCCAGAAGAGGATTGGGAGAATGTCATATGGTCAGATGAAACCAAAATAGAAATTTTTTGTAAAAACTCAACTCGTCGTGTTTGGAGGACAAAGAATGCTGAGTTGCATCCAAAGAACCATACCTACTGTGAAGCATGGGGGTGGAAACATCATGCTTTGGGGCAGTTTTTCTGCAAAGGGACCAGGACGACTGATCCGTGTAAAGGAAAGAATGAATGGGGCCATGTATCGTGAGATTTTGAGTGAAAACCTCCTTCCATCAGCAAGGGCATTGAAGATGAAACGTGGCTGGGTCTTTCAGCATGACAATGATCCCAAACACACCGCCCAGGCAACGAAGGAGTGGCTTCGTAAGAAGCATTTCAAGGTCCTGGAGTGGCCTAGCCAGTCTCCAGATCTCAACCCCATAGAAAATCTTTGGAGGGAGTTGAAAGTCTGTGTTGCCCAGCGACAGCCCCAAAACATCACTGCTCTAGAGGAGATATGCATGGAGGAATGGGACAAAATACCAGCAACAGTGTGTGAAAACCTTGTGAAGACTTACAGAAAACGTTTGACCTGTGTCATTGCCAACAAAGGGTATATAACAAAGTATTGAGAAACTTTTGTTATTGACCAAATACTTATTTTCCACCATAATTTGCAAAGAAATTCATAAAAAAATCCTACAATGTGATTTTCTGGATTTTTTTCTCATTTTGTCTGTCATAGTTGACGTGTACCTATGATGGAAATTACAGGCCTCTCTCATCTTTTTAAGTGGGAGAACTTGCACAATTGGTGGCTGACTAAATACTTTTTTCCCCCACTGTATATAGTGAGTATATGGTGTGTGTCTGTGTGTGTGTCTGTGTGTGTCTGTGTGTGTGTAGTGAGAATATAGTGTGTGTCTGTGTGAGTGTGTATATAGTGAGTATATAGTGTGTGTGTGTGTCTGTGTATATAGTGTGTGTGTGTGAGTGTGTATGTAGTGAGAATATGGTGTGTGTCTGTGTGAGTGTGTATGTAGTGAGTATATAGTGTGTGTGTGTGTCTGTTTATATAGTGTGTGTGTGTGTGTGTGTATGTAGTGAGAATATGGTGTGTGTCTGTGTGAGTGTGTATATAGTGAGTATATAGTGTGTGTGTGTGTCTGTGTATATATGTGTGTGTGTGTGTGTGTGTGTGAGTGTGTATGTAGTGAGAATATGGTGTGTATCTGTGTGAGTGTGTACAGTGAGGGAAAAAAGTATTTGATCCCCTGCTGATTTTGTACGTTTGCCCACTGACAAAGAAATGATCAGTCTATAATTTTAATGGTAGGTTTATTTGAACAGTGAGAGACAGAATAACAACAACAAAATCCAGAAAAACACATTTCGAAAATGTTATAAATTGATTTGCATCTTAATGAGGAAAATA
Source organism: Coregonus clupeaformis (assembly GCF_020615455.1). NCBI lineage: Eukaryota > Metazoa > Chordata > Actinopteri > Salmoniformes > Salmonidae > Coregonus > Coregonus clupeaformis. The sequence goes on from NC_059218.1 coordinate 37,322,989, forward strand.
AGTATTTGACCCCCTCTCAATCAGAAAGATTTCTGGCTCCCAGGTGTCTTTTATACAGGTAACGAGCTGAGATTAGGAGCACACTCTTAAAGGGAGTGCTCCTAATCTCAGCTTGTTACCTGTATAAAAGACACCTGTCCACAGAAGCAATCAATCAATCAGATTCCAAACTCTCCACCATGGCCAAGACCAAAGAGCTCTCCAAGGATGTCAGGGACAAGATTGTAGACCTACACAAGGCTGGAATGGGCTACAAGAACATCGCCAAGCAGCTTGGTGAGAAGGTGACAACAGTTAGTGCGATTATTCGCAAATGGAAGAAACAAAGAACTGTCAATCTCCCTCAGCCTGGGGCTCCATGCAAGATCTCACCTCGTGGAGTTGCAATGATCATAAGAACAGTGAGGATTCAGCCCAGAACTACACGGGAGGATCTTGTCAATGATCTCAAAGCAGCTGGGACCATAGTCACCAAGAAAACAATTGGTAACACATTACGCCGTGAAGGACTGAAATCCTGCAGCGCCCGCAAGGTCCACCTGCTCAAGAAAGCACATTTACAGGGCCGGCTGAAGTTTGCCAATGAACATCTGAATGATTCAGAGGAGAACTGGGTGAAAGTGTTGTGGTCAGATGAGACCAAAATCGAGCTCTTTGGCATCAACTCAATTCGCCGTGTTTGGAGGAGGAGGAATGCTGCCTATGACTCCAAGAACACCATCCCCACCGTCAAACATGGAGGTGGAAACTATGCTTTGGGGGTGTTTTTCTGCTAAGGGGACAGGACAACTTCATCGCATCAAAGGGACAATGGACAGGGCCATGTACCGTCAAATCTTGGGTGAGAACATCCTTCCCTCAGCCAGGGCATTGAAAATGGGTCGTGGATGGGTATTCCAGCATGACAATGACCCAAAACACACGGCCAAGGCAACAAAGGAGTGGCTCAAGAAGAAGCACATTAAGGTCCTGGAGTGGCCTAGCCAGTCTCCAGACCTTAATCCCATAGAAAATCTGTGGAGGGAGCTGAAGGTTCGAGTAGCCAAACGTCAGCCTCGAAACCTTAATGACTTGGAGAATATCTGCAAAGAGGAGTGGAACAAAATCCCTCCTGAGATGTGTGCAAACCTGGTGGCCAACTACAAGAAACGTCTGACCTCTGATTGCCAACAAGGGTTTTGCCACCAAGTACTAAGTCATGTTTTGCAGAGGGGTCAAATACTTATTTCCCTCATTAAAATGCAAATCAATTTATAACATTTTTGACATGCGTTTTTCTGGATTGTTTTGTTGTTATTCTGTCTCTCACTGTTCAAATAAACCTACCATTAAAATTATAGACTGATCATGTCTTTGTCAGTGGGCAAACGTACAAAATCAGCAGGGGATCAAATACTTTTTTCCCTCACTGTATATAGTGAGTATATAGTGTGTGTGTGTGTGTGTCTGTGTATATAGTGTGTGTGTGTGAGTGTGTATGTATGTAGTGAGAATATAGTGTGTATCTGTGTGAGTGTGTATATGGTGTGTGTGTGTGTGAGTGTGTATAGTGTGTATATGGTGTGTATATAGTGAATATATGGTGTGTGTGTGTCTGTGTGAGTGTGTATATAGTGAGTATATGGTGAGTATATGGTGTGTGTGTATATAGTGTGTATATAGTGAATATATGGTGTGTGTGTGTGTCTGTGTGAGTGTGTATATAGTGAATATATGGTGTGTGTGTGTGTCTGTGTGAGTGTGTATATAGTGAGAATGTGGTGTGTGTGTGTGTGTGTGTGTGTGTATATAGTGAGTATATGGTGTGTGTATATGGTGTGTGAGTGTGTATATAGTGTGTATATAGTGTGTGTGTGTGTGAGTGTGTATATAGTGTGTGTGTGTGTGAGTGTGTATATAGTGTGTGTGTGTGTGTGAGTGTGTATATAATGTGTATATAGTGTATATGGTGTGTGAGTGTGTATATAGTGTGTATATAGTGTGTGTGTGTGAGTGTGTATATAGTGTGTGTGAGTGTGTATATAGTGTGTATGTGTGTGACCTGTATCTTGTCCCTGCGTCTTTGCTGCTGAGCCAGTCTGTTAGTGAGGGCGCTGCGTCTGGCCCGGAGCTCTCTGATGTCATCCTCGCTACCCCCGCCCTCATCCCCCTCCGAAACAGACGACTCTGCCTCCACGATGACGTCATCACTCTAAGACACATCACCACAGCGGAGAGGGGCGTAGAGGGACATGTTAGTGGACACACATCTAACTACACCCTACACATCTGATTCAGCTAACCAAGGTATTCATGACGGTGACTAGTTGAGACAGGTGTGTAACTCAGCGGCTAGACTTAAAAACAAATAATCGAGGATTGAGAGACAGAGTCACAGACACACACCTCTCGAGACACTTGGATAAGAGCCTGCGAGAACATTTGATAAGTAAGAGAGAGAAACAAACACACACCTCTCTCTCGGTCTGTGAGTCGTGTCGACCGTGGGCGTCACCAGGGCTGCTGGGTTGGGGAGAGGTTGCCATGGAAACATACTTCCCTCCCTTGAAGGCCAAGAGAGGTTGTTCCTGACCACACAGAGCCTCCAGGAAATACTTCAACACTGTTACCCTTTTACAGTCTGCTGCTATTACCTAGGGGAGAGAGAGAGAGAGAGAGAGAGAGAGACAGAGCGAGCGAGCGAGCGAGCGAGCGAGCGAGCGAGAGAGAGAGAGAGAGAGAGAGAGAGAGAGAGAGAGAGAGAGAGAGAGAGAGAGAGAGAGAGAGAGAGAGAGAGAGAGAGCGAGTGAGAGAGAGCACGCATACGTGTGTGTATGCAATGTATGTATGGTGTATAAACTCACGGTATCCCTGGTGCAGTCTATGTAGCAGGGTTCCTGCGGGGCGGCGAGCAGCGGGACGAAGCCGGCCAGTAGCCTGTCCTCCTCCAATAGCAGCAGGCGGAGCTCCTCATCCCCCTCCCCTCCGTCCCCGTCTGCCTTGTACAGCGGCGCCTCCCCGTGGTCAACACGTGCCAACGCATTACACAGGTCAGCCAGGCTGCGCCACACACCAGAGCTACAACCACAGGAAGAGAGAGGAGTCAGTAACACCTCCCCACAGGAAGAGAGAGGAGACAGTAACACCTCCCCACAGGAAGAGAGAGGAGACAGTAACACCTCCCCACAGGAAGAGAGGGGAGACAGTAACACCTCCCCACAGGAAGAGAGAGGAGACAGTAACACCTCCCCACAGGAAGAGAGAGGAGACAGTAACACCTCCCCACAGGAAGAGAGGGGAGACAGTAACACCTCCCCACAGGAAGAGAGAGGAGACAGTAACACCTCCCCACAGGAAGAGAGAGGAGACAGTAACACCTCCCCACAGGAAGAGAGAGGAGACAGTAACACCTCCCCACAGGAAGAGAGAGGAGACAGTAACACCTCCCCACAGGAAGAGAGAGGAGACAGTAACACCTCCCCACAGGAAGAGAGAGGAGACAGTAACACCTCCCCACAGGAGATCGTCCTGTGTTTGGATTGTATACTCACTCTATACTACAAGGTGGAGGATTCCATTGGTTGGGATGTCCAAGCATCCAATCAGACCAGACCTTGACACTAGGCAGCAGCTCCCTCAGGTCCAATGGGAAGGCAGAAACTCTCACCATCCCCTCCTCCTCCTCATCCCCCTGTTCTCTCTCCTCCTCGGGGATGGACTCTGAGAGAGGGAGAAAGGGAGAGAGAGAGAGAGTGGAGAGAGAGAAATAGGAGAGAGAGAGAAAGAGAATCATTGTCTGCCTTCCTAGGGGGTAGAAATCATATGTCTGGCAAACCTCTCCATTAAGGTCACTAGAAGCTTCACTCCGTTGATCTACGTGCGAGTGTGGATAGAGTTGGATTTTTGGAGCAGCGGACACCTTTTGGTAACATGATATCCTCACTGGTCTCACTCCCATTCACGATAGCAAAGTAAAAAAAAAGTGTCAATTAATTTTGTGAAAGCAAGGAAGAGTCACCTTCCCTTGCTAGTAGTAGCTAGCTGGCTTTAGCTTGGATAAAAACATAGCAAGCTAGCTAGCCTTTTTAGCTTCCCACATCTCTATGCGAAATAATCACATTTCAAATTTAAAAAATATGCCCTGGCAAATATTTTTATACTTGCCGGTGTAACCTAAAACATTATCCTAGTTTGATATGCTGCTTGTGTATTAATTCCCATATCAGCTAAAAATAGAACATCATCATGTTTTAGTCATGCCCATGGCTAGCTAGCTGGCTACAGCAGGTTCTACCGTTTCACAATAGCTTGGAATCACTAGTTATTACTTCTAAATAAAATACCTTTTTGGGTGGATTCTTGTTGTTTGGTTTACTGTTTCAACAGTCGCTGAGATTATATTTGGCGAATCAATGCAAAATGATGAATAGCCAATTTAGCCTATAGATCAGATCAAGGAACCAAGCGACAACACTGCCCCCACGGCTGAGGAAGGAAGGAATGATACGGCACGTCTCAATTTTCAGGTAGTACAAAAATACATTGAATTCCGGAGCGTATTACAAGGAGCCGCCCCCTTTGTGGTGAATAACGACATCTCAACACTTTGCTACGCTCCGAATCTTCCGTCTCAGTAGAGCTTGTAGTAAGCTTTACTCTGTGTTAGTGTGTTAGAGTGCATCGGAGTACCCAACTCTTCACTCATATGAACTGTGTCAGTGAGAGTCTTTTTCACAACCATACAATGTCCCAGACAATGTATACAAATATCACATCTGTGAATGACATACCTGCAGGTGTATCTCTTAATAGCTCTGTGCAGCGCTGGACCAGCAGAGAGAACATGGCCAGACCCAGAGCTGTAGTCTGCTCCTGTAACACAGACCTCACCTCACCATCTCCTCCTAGAGGAAGGGAGAGAGAAGGGGGAGGAGAGGGAGAGAGGGAGAGAGAGAGATGGAGAGAAGGGGAAGTAGAGGGAGAGAGAGAGAAGGGGGAGGAGAGGGAGAGAGAGAGAAGGGGGAGGAGAGGGAGAGAGAGAAGGGGAGGAGAGGGAGCGCGAGGGAGAGAGAGAGAAGGGAGAGGAGAGGGAGAGAGAGAAGGGGGAGGAGAGGGAGAGAGGGAAGGGGAGGAGAGGGAGAGAGGGAAGGGGAGGAGAGGGAGAGAGAGAGAGGGAGGAGAGGGAGAGAGCGAGAAGGGGGAGGAGAGGGAGAGAGAAGGGGGAGGAGAGAGAGAGAGAGAGAGAGAGAGAGAGAGAGAGAGAGAGAGATCATAGGCTTGAGTGTTTTTGCACAATGCTTTTACACAAGGTCACATTTCTGTGTGTGTGTGTGTGCTACCTCTGCTTTGAGCGTTGTGTATAGTGAACATGTTGATAGTGATGATCTGTAACATGCGCGTGCTGCCCAGGGGGGAGGGGCTGTGTTGGAGCAGTGCTCGGAACTCCTGGAGAACACGACTGCCCACCGCCGGGAACGACTCCATGCTGCAACACAGTGGACATGTTTCTCATTTAGCAGACACTCTTATCCAGAGAGACTTACAGTCAGTGCTTTCAACTAAGGTAGGTAAGACAACCACATATCACAGTGATTGGAAGTAAAATCCTTCTACTAAAACAGCAGCTATCAGCATAATAAGTGCTAGTAAGAAAATACGTGTGTTAGAGCATACACACACAACCACACAGGCTTTACAAAATGAAGTCTACATATTTAATACACGACTACACACACCAAAATAACTCACCCCACTTTAGTGAAGAGTTTTCCATGAGCGTGAAGGAAGCTGAGTATGAACCTCTTATTGAGCTGCAGACAGACAGGAGCAACAGTGCACTGATGAGTCAGATAGTCGGTCTAGCATTGATTAGTCATGTCTGTCCTGTCATCTTATTTCATTGAATTATGCTACGTAACAGCTAGATGAAGGGGACTGGTTATAACACTGGTTATAACAGCTAGGTGAAGGGGACTGGTTATAACATTGGTTATAACAGCTAGGTGAAGGGGACTGGTTATAACACTGGTTATAACAGCTAGGTGAAGGGGACTGGTTATAACACTGGTTATAACACTGCCTTCAACAGCTAGGTAGGTGAAGGAGGGCGACAGAACCTGACTATAGGCCAACTAACCTGACTATAGGCCAACTAACCTGACTATAGGCCAACTAACCTGACTATAGGCCAACTAACCTGACTATAGGCCAACTAACCTGACTATAGGCCAACTAACCTGACTATAGGCCAACTTACATCAGAAAACAACAAGAAAGGTAAATGGAGAGATGAAAAGAAAATGAGAGGAAGATTAAACTATGGTAAACAGTCTGAGACACAGAGACAGGGACAGGGACAGAGACAGGGACAGGGACAGGGACAGGGACAGGGACAGGGACTGACACAGGGACAGGGACAGAGACAGAGACTGACACAGGGACAGAGACAGGGACAGAGACTGACACAGAGACAGAGACAGGGACAGAGACAGGGACAGGGACAGAGACAGAGACTGACACAGGGACAGAGACAGGGACAGAGACTGACACAGGGACAGAGACAGGGACAGGGACAGAGACAGGGACAGGGACAGAGACTGACACAGGGACAGGGACAGAGACTGACACAGGGACAGGGACAGAGACTGACACAGGGACAGGGACAGAGACTGACACAGGGACTGGGACAGAGACTGACACAGGGACAGAGACAGGGACAGAGACTGACACAGGGACAGAGACAAGGACAGACACAGGGACAGAGACAGAAACTGACACAGGGACAGAGACTGACACAGGGACAGAGACAGGGACAGGGACAGAGACTGACACAGGGACAGGGACTGGGACAGAGACTGACACAGGGATAGGGACAGAGACAGAGACTGACACAGGGACAGAGACAGAAACTGACACAGGGACAGAGACTGACACAGGGACAGAGACAGGGACAGGGACAGGGACAGGGACAGGGATATTTCTCATTAAATATTGATTTAGTCATGGGGAAGTCTGTTAAGTAACAGGTTTGACACATGGATATGTGTCTGCCTGTGTGTGTGTGTGTTTGTTTGTGTGTGTGTGTGTGTGTGTGTGTGTGTGTGCGTGTGTGTGCATGTAGATGAGTGTCTGCGTGTGTGTGTCTGTTAGGGATGGGCATTTGAAATAATTTCACTATTCGAATAATATCCCCCCCAAAATTGCGGATATCCGGATAGTCAAAATACATAATTTTTTAAACACACACACAAAAACCCCACATTGTTTAACTTGGGAACTGGCTTGCTGAGCAGCCTGCGCAACATGGGAGAGAGGTGCAGTACGGGAGGCGGGTAGGGGTCGATGTGTTTGACACGGGAGGGAGGGAGGGAGGGAGAGCAGCCCTAGTAAGACAAACTTGTAGATACCAGGGTTTAGGGAGGTGTGGCATTGGGCGTGGCAATGGCCACGGTCAGCCCGTCGGCACGGCTGAATTGTAAAGAAAATTGTACAGAAATCTGCCCATTGAACAAGAATAGTAAACTAACAAGAAATGCTATTTCTATGGGGTTTAGGTTTAAGTTTAGGTTTTTGGGTTAAGGTTAGGGTTAGGGAAAATGGTATTTTGAATGGGACTGAATTGTGTGTCCCCACAAGGTTAGTTGTACAAGACTGTGTGAGCGGGTGTGTTTGTGTGTCTGCCTGCGTATGTGTGTGTGCGTATGTGTGTGGATGTGTGTGTTTACGAAGGCGTATCTCCATGGAGACGGTGATGACGAGAGCGCCGCGGCCCACGATGCACCCTGTCTGTCCACTACGGAGGGTGAGTCACAGAGCCACCACTTCCTGGGAGAGAAAACATCTCTAGTGTGTGTGTGTGTGTGTGTGTGTGTATGTATGTGTGAGAGAGAGAGAATATGCGTATTTCTCTGACTGTGCACTTTGGACAGGGCAGTCTGAGGACCAGAGACATCTAACAGAGAGAGTGACAGCATATATATTATGTATTTTTGCAACAGCGGAGGAGAGGAAGAGAGGAATATGAGCTGGAAAAAAAGAAAGAAAGACAGACAGAGAGAGAGAGATGTAGATAGAGAGAGAGAGAGAGAGGGGTAGAGAGAGAGAGAGGTAGGAGAGAGAGTAGGAGAGAGAGAGAGGTAGGAGAGCGCGAGAGAGAGAGAGAGAGAGAGAGGTGTATGATGTTGAATAGTTCCTGTTCTGTGTGCTGTGTGGGAGGTGTGTCTGAATACAAGGTCATGTGTGCCGCCATTTCTGTGTGTGTGTGTCTGCCATGAAATACACTTCTTCTGGCGCATGAGTGAACACGTGCACACCCACAGACACACACTCAGAGATAGACACAAAGAGACACAGAGGAGTATTAACAACGTCCAATATGAAAGAACCCGAACTGAACCGGAAGAGAAGCATATAAGCCATGAAGAGTGAGTGAGTGTGCGTACGTATATGTGTATCGTACTCACATCACTCGCGCTGAGGTTGCCCAGCTCTCCGTCCTGTTCAGAGTCTCTGCTGGACTCGTTGCCCCCGCGGTGTGACGAGAGAGCCGCTGCCTGGCTGATAGGGCGAACCCAGATCTCTACTCTGGCCCCCTGCTCCCCCCGTCCTCCTCCTCCCCCCCGGACCCCCGGGCCCCTGGACCCCCCTTCTGACTCCTGCCTCCGCCCCATCTGTTCCGCCTGGGTCAAAGGGTCAGAGGTCATGTATACAGAACACACAAGCACGGGGTAGAACTAGGAGATGAAAGGCTTGGTGTTGGATGTGTTTAGTCTTTGAATAAGTTAGCTGGTCCATGAAAGCAGTGTTGGTTGAGATATAAGTGTATATGTGTCCTTCGTGTGTGTGTCTGACCTTGCGTTTGGCTTCTTCAAACAGACTCATGAGGCTCTCCTTGGCAGTGAGGATGGGGTTGGAGACAGCCAGGCTCCGCATGTAGTAATACACTGCATCCAACTTCCTCTTCTAGAGAGAGAGAGAGGAGAAGAGAAATGAGTGATCTTTCTTGTGTCTGTCGGTTTTTTCTCTCAAAATCTTACTAACTATATACATTATTGACCATTTTCATATACAGTGCCTTGCAAAAGTATTCATCCCCCTTGGCATTTTTCCGATTTTGTTGCATTACAACCTGTAATTTAAATGTATTTTTCTTTGGATTTCATGTAATGGACATACACAAAACAGTCCAAATTGGTGAAAGTGAAATGAAAAAAAATAACTTGTTTCAAAAAAATAAATAACGGAAAAGTGGTGCGTGCATATGTATTCACCCCCTTTGCTATGAAGCCCCTAAATAAGATCTGGTGCAACCAATTACCTTCAGAAGTCACATAATTAGTTAAATAATGTCCACCTGTGTGCAATCTAAGTGTCACATTATCTGTCACATGATCTCAGTATATATACACCTGTTCTGAAAGACCCCAGAGTCTGCAACACCACTAAGCAAGCGGCACCATGAAGACCAAGGAGCTCTCCAAACAGGTCAGGGATAAAGTTGTGGAGAAGTACAGATCAGGGTTGGTTTATAAAAAAATATCTGAAACTTTGAACATCCCACAGAGCACCATTAAATCCATTATAAAAAAATTGAAAGAATATGGCACCACAACAAACCTGCCAAGAGAGGGCCGCCCACCAAAACTCACAGACCAGGCAAGGAGGGCATTAATCAGAGAGGCAACAAAGAGACCATAAAAGAACCCTGAAGGAGTTGCAAAGCTCCACAGTGGAGATTAGAGTATCTGTCCATAGGACCACTTTAAGCCGTACACTCCACAGAGCTGGGCTTTACGGAAGAGTGGCCAGAAAAAAGCCATTGCTTAAAGAAAAAAATAAGCAAACACGTTTGGTGTTCGCCAAAAGGCATGTGGGCGACTCTCCAAACATATGGAAGAAGGTACTCTGGTCAGATGAGACTAAAATTGAGCTTTTTGGCCATCAAGGAAAACGTCTGGCGCAAACCCAACACCTCTCATCACCACGAGAACACCATCGGCAGGGACTGGGAAACTGGTCACCTTCCAGCAGGACAATGACCCTAAGCATAGTGCTAAAGCAACACTCAAGTGGTTTAAGGGGAAACATTTAAATGTCTTGGAATGGCCTAGTCAAAGCCCAGACGTCAATCCAATTGAGAATCTGTGGTATGACTTAAAGATTGCTGTACACCAGTGGAACCCATCCAACTTCAAGGAGCTGGAGCAGTTTTGCCTTGAAGAATGGCAAAAAATCCCAGTGGCTAGATGTGCCAAGCTTATAGAGAAATACCCCAAGAGACTTGCAGCTGTAATTACTGCAAAAGGTAGCTCTACAAAGTATTGACTTTGGGGGTAGGGGTGAATAGTTTTTTTTGTCTTATTTCTTGTTTATTTCACAATAAAAACTATTTTGCATCTTCAAAGTGGTAGGCATGTTGTGTAAATCAAATGATACAAAACCCCCAAAAATCCATTTTAATTCCAGGGTGTAAGGCAACAAAATAGGAAAAATGCCAAGGGGGGTGAATACTTTCGCAAGCCACTGTAAATTATTTTTGGGGAGAGGTCAGCAATACATACATCACACAGCATTACATCAACACAACACAGCAAATATTTGTCTTGTCTTATCTTGGCAATAGTGTCCCCTACTGTGGAAGATAACACATCCTCTCACCGTGTAGACAGCCAGCAGGGCTAGCTGGTTGTAGGGTCGTCCGTTCTTAGGAGCAATCTGCTGGGCCTTCAGGTACCAACTAGACAGGAGGAGGAAGAGGAGGGAAGAGGGAGAGGGAGGAAGAGGGAGAAGGGAGGGAGGAGGGAAAAGGGAGAAGAGAAGATGACTTTACACAAAAGAGACACCACATATGTGTTATTTCATAGACAAACTATGAAATAACACATATGGAATCATGTAGTAACCAAAAAGTGTTAAACAAATCAAACTTTATTTTATATTTGAGATTCTTCAAATAGCCACCCTTTGCCTCGATGACAGCTTTGCACACTCTTGGTATTCTCTCAACCAGCTTCATGAGGTAGTCACCTTGAATGCATTTCAATTAACAGGTGTGCCTTCTTAAAAGTTAATTTGTGGAATTTATTTCATTCTTAGTGCATTTGAGCCAATCAGTTGTGTTGTGACAAGGTAGGGGGGTATACAGAAGATAGCCCTATTTGGTAAAAGACCAAGTCCATATTTTGGCAAGAACAGCTAAAATAAGCAAAGAGAAACGACAGTCCATCATTACTTTAAGACATGAAGGTCAGTCAATATGGAACATTTCCAGAACTTTTCTTCAAGTGCAGTCGCAAAAACCACGGGAATGGAAGACCCAGAGTTACCTCTGCTGCAGAAGGTAAGTTCATTAGAGTTACCAGCCTCAGAAATTACAGCCCAAACAAATGCTTCACAGAGTTCAAGTAACAGACACATCTCAACATCAACTGTTCAGAGGAGACTGTGTGAATCAGGCCTTCATGTTCGAATTGCTGCAAAGAAACCACTACTAAAGGACACCAATAATAAGAAGAGACCTGCTTGGGCCAAGAAACATGAGCAATGGACATTAGACCGGTGGAAATTTGTCCTTTGGTCTGGACTCCAAATTTGAGATTTTTGGTTCCAACCGCTGTGTCTTTGTGAGACGCGGTGTGGGTGAACGGATGAACGTGTATTTCCCACCGTAAAGCATGGAGGAGGAGGTGTTATGGTGTGGGGGTGCTTTGCTGGTGTCTGTGATTTGGACGTGACCCAGTTGTTCGTTCTATATGTTCCGCACGCTGGCAACGTTCTTGTCTCTTGCTTGCTAGCTAACTAGCTAGCAAACTAGCTACGTCAAACACAGACACGACCTCTGCAGACAAAATAACAGCAAAGTAGCTGCATTTGCTTTTGTTTAAGCTGTTTTCTGTTGACATTCATTGGATACATCCATAACAATGAGTTGATGATGCCCGATTTTGCCTGGCATACCTAGAAAAGTTTGCCTTCTTGTCAGGACACAACACTGTTCATTACGAGGAGATCAAATTGCATATCAAACACTAGGCTAGAAGCGAGCTAAATAGTTTGTTGCTAGCAAACCTGTCGATATGACAACCAAATTCAAAAATACCAGTTGCTGAAAACAGCTAGTCAAACTAGAAACGTGGGCGGATTTGACCGCATAGCGCCACTTGCGTCATGACTGCAACAGTACGTACAAGAGAAATTAATGTTCATCACTCACCACGTTAGGTCATCAGATGCTCCCAAAAAATATGTCACTGCAGAAACAAATAAATGCTAGCTAGCTACATTTTTCCTCGTTGGACCTGCGTTTACAAAGTATCCAATTTCAGCTTGTGTGGTTGTTGGTTTAGCTTTCTGTAACTTTGTAGCAAGTATGGTCTGCATGTGTAGGCGCTTATTGTGTCATGATTGCAAGGTGTCCCGATATCTTTTCCAACTGTCACGATTTTTTCCCAACTCTCCCATTATCTGGTTTTAATGTACATTCTAGAATGCCCTTCTAGCCAATCAGAAATGAGTATTCAACAATGCTGTGGTATAAGCTACATTTACTAGTCAGGGAATAGTCTCCCTGAGAAAAATATATTTTGCAAGAGAGACCTGAGAACAAAAGCCACAGTTTTCTCCATTGTGATGTGTCAACGGGCAGGAACACACATGAATGGATATGTATGAAATGTCAGACAATTATGCGTTTTGTGGTAGCCAATAGCCATGGTGACGTGCTACGTACCTGCGGGCCTTGCCGTAGTTAGCCGAGTCGCTGGCCTGCTCCCGGTAACGGGCGATGTCCCCCTGACAGATCAAACACCGCTGGGCACTGATCAGAGCATACTTCACCTGGACCAACACACATTAAACATGGTTAAATACACACACACACACACACACACACACACACACACACACACACACACACACAATGGTTACCGTTTTGCGTAGTGGTCGTGGTCTGATGGCCATGCTGTCCATGTAGTCCTCCAGTTTAAACTGAAACACCATCTGAAGCTTCTGCAGCAGTGCATCAAAGAATACTGCCCCCTGGGAAACAAACACAGCATGATAGAAAAGTTTAGTTCCCTGAATAATTTTAGTCCCCTGAATAATTTTAGTCTTGCATACTGTCACCAACACTATTTGCAGTACAGTGCTGTTTACACAATCAGTGTTCGTCTATACGTGGTGTTTGTCTGTCTGTACGTGTTTCAAGCTAAGTTTTATTCATCCTTAGACCACTGCGCCTCCCGAGTGGCGCAGTGGTCTAAGGCACTGCATCGCAGTGCTAGCTGTGCCACTAGAGATCCTTGTTCGAATCCAGGCTCTGTCGTAGCCGGCCGTGACCGGGAGACCCATGGGGAGGCGCACAATTGGCCCAGCGTCGTCCAGGGTAGGGGAGGGAATGGCCGGCAGGGGATGTTTGCAACACCAGGGTTGTGGGTTCGATTCCCACGGGGGGGCAGTATGAAAAAAATATATAATGTATGCACTCACTAACTGTAAGTGGCTCTGGATAAGAGCGTCTGCTAAATGACTAAAATGTAAATGTAAATGTATGTACGGGACACACATGGTATACACCGTCCAACTAAATGCTTCCTTGCAGCTTCCTTCTGGACAATGCAACAACAATAAGAAATAATGAAAGATGAGAATAGCAACATAAAGTAAATGTCTCAGTAGAACAGAAGAAACATTTCAGCAGAAGTATAATAGAGGAAGGCACAATTTACAGTCCAATATTTACACACGTGTTTTGGGTAACGGCCGATTGATGCCTGTGTGTGTACATGATGCGTGTTCAGTGTGTGTACCTCGTCCAGCAGCGTCAGCAGCATGGTGGTGATGTGCGGGGCTGAGTCTCCGCTGGGGTCTTTGAGGAGCTGTCTGAAGCGCTCTATAACCTGGTAGAACACATTCTTCCATAGAGCCTGGTCCAGGTTCTGACTGTCACTGAACTCTATGTCTGTTAGGATCACCCGCTCGTACAGGGTCAATAGGTCAGCTCTGGGGGGGGGGGACAAGATAAAGAAAGCTTTTTTAAACAGCAGGTTGCATTTTTCACATTTCTTCTACCCCCCCCGCCCCGCCATTAGCAGGTCACTTCCTCTCCTCTCATCCCTCCCTCTATCTTACCTGAGCTGAGCCATGCGATCCAGTCCGTCAGCACTGAGACTGTCTCTAGACAACAGGTTAGTGAGCTGTAACTCCTGGCTGTCTGCAGCTCTCAGCAGTCTCCCCAGCTCTCCTCTGGCATGCTGCTCCGCCTCCTCAAGGGTTAGACCTGCTCCGGATCCACCTGCTGGTGCTGCAGCCTCGGGTCCAGCCGGGTACCCCTGGCCCCTGTACCCCCCGTAGAACTGACCCGGGTACATGTCGTTGGAGGGGGGGATCTGGTAGGGGCCGGTGGGCATAGTGTGGTAAGGGTAGGGGTAGCGTGTGTTGGGGTTAGGGTTAGGGTTGGCGTTGTAAGGGTAAGGGTTGTCAGAGTTCTGGTACTTATAGAAGGCCTGGGCCATGGCTGCAGCCTGCTGCTGGAGGTGGAAGTGCTCCCCCTGGTGGACTGGGGGACTCCCTGCAGCCTCGTCATCTGTATCCAGGAAGTGCAGCGCTCCGTAACCAACACCTGTCTGCAGGTACATGGGCTGCTGCTGCTGGAGCGATGCATGCTGGGAGAGCCCGAGGGCGGGTTTCTGGTCGGGGTTGTTCGGGTCCCAGAGACGCCTTGTTCCTCCGCCCCTTCCTCCTCCTCTCCCTAGCCCCGCCTCTCTTCCTCCACGGATCCCACCAAACAGGAGCCTCAGCCCGGGCTCCGCCGACGATTGGGAGAGGTCGGTGTGGGCGGGGAGGATGAGGATGCCCCTCCCCCTGCCGCAAGGTCCAGTGCCCTGTCTGCGTCGCCCCTGGGGGTCCTCGCCGGGGCCTGAGGTAGCCTGGGAGAAGCCTGACTGTCTGTCACTATGAGACACTCTCAGGAGTCCTCCTCTCCCTCCTCCTCCTCCTCTGTGCCCCCCTTCTGTCCCTCTGCTCTCCTCCTCCCTCTTTCTCATCTCTGGGCTCCAGTCCTCCTCTGCTCCGTCTCTCCTCCTTCTCCTCCTCCTCTCATCCATCCAGTCTCCCATCTTGCTCTCCTCCAGTGAGTCAGTAGAGGAGTCTCTAGTGTTTCTCCTCCTGTTCTGGAACTGACCTCTTCCTCCCTCCCCTCCTTCTCGCTCCCTGCGCCCCAGGCGGTCTCGTCGGGCCCCGTCCTCCCCCAGCCCCCCTCCCTGTCCCTGTCCAGGTCCGTCCAGACTGGTGCCACTGCTGGCAGAGCTGGTGCTGTAGGTGCGGTTCCTGGGTCTTCTGATGTCTGACTTGGAGTAACGTTTAGAGGACGATGATGGGTGGTTATTGTTGTTGTTGTCAGGGTTAGTGTCGGCTCTGCACCGCTCGCTCACCTCCACTGGCCTCTCTCTGTTTCTCTCCATCTCTCCATCCCTCTCTCTGTCTACGTCTCGGGGTCTGTTGTTCCCTCTCTGGTTGTCCCTCTCCGTCTCTCTATCCCTCGGTGTCTCTCTTTCCCTCTGATTCTCTCTTCCTTTTGCTGGCTGTCTATCTGCAGGACGGTTCGCTTCCCTCTCTTTGTCCCCCTCCAACTCTCTCCTATTTCTCTCTTTCTCAGTCATCCTTCGCTCACCCTTCCCCACTCCTCCTTCCCCTCTTCCTCTTCTCCTGGAATTCTGATTGCCCTCCTTCTCCCCCCCTCCTCCTCCTCTGTTCCTGCGGTTTCCCCTCTCGCTCTTCTTCTCACCTCCTTCATTTGCTGCTCCTCCTCCCTCACTGCTAGCCTTCTTCCTCCTGTCTACTTCCTGGCCCTCTCCTTTCTCTCCTCCTCCTCTCTTCTCCTCCTCCTCACTCCCAGCTGGGGCAGTCACACTGAGTTTCTTCATCTTCCCAGTCAGGTTCTCCACTCCAGGGACTGAGACTGCTGCTGCTTTGCCAGTCTCTCTCCTCCCCTGCCTTCTGCCCTTCTCCTCTCGTCCCTTCTCCTCTCTCTCTTTCCCTCCCCCTCTCTCTCCTCCAGTCTCTCTTTGTGGGGCTGGCTCTCTCCTGGCTACAGCCTCCTGTCTAACAGACCCAGACCCAGGGGTAGGGGCTGGCTCTCTCCTGGCTACAGCCTCCTGTCTAACAGACCCAGACCCAGGGGTAGGGGCTGGTTTCTTCGTCTCTCTTCCCGCTTCCGCCTCCTTCCCCTGGGTGCTGGTGGTGCTCCTCCGGCCCCCCGGCTGATAGATCTCCCGGTCCGGTTTACGAGTCTTCCTGGTGGGCTTGGAAGAGCCAGGGTAACCCCCTGCTGGCTCCGGGAGGTCTGGGTCTCTCCCACTGTGGTGC